>NW_026570994.1:22359534-22374534 GCF_026225935.1 Boleophthalmus pectinirostris
AGATCTGGTTTAGATCTGGTTTAGACCTTGTGAAACATTCCAAAGCAAAGCAATAACATCTAACAACACAGAAAAGCATCTGATGGATTTTCTACCAGAAAAGTTACACATTGTAGCTTTAAAAACCCAAAATTAAACAGAATCTGGTTCAATCCGGTTGAGTCCGGTTGAGTGTGGTCGGTGTTTACCTGTTCGTCCGGGCCTCCGTAGTCGTTGACGTCACAGCGGATGGAGATGGGCTGCCCCTCCACTCGTATCAACGGACCCGAAGGAACTGACACTATCCTACTGACGACGCCCCCTACAGGAAGAACAAACAATTACAAAACTATTACAAAACAACTACAAAACAATTACAAAACTATTACAAAACTATTATCAACTTTGTACTTTATTATAAACTGTTAAAGTCCGTGTTAGAGGATTTTATGATTCTCAAATTTTGACTTAAAGTGGTGGATAATGCCTGTAGTAAATATAAATTACAGAGAAAAGTTATAAATAAATAAATAAATAAATAATAAAATAAAATAAAATAAAATAAATAAAATAAATTTAAAATTAAATTAAATTATTTTTTTTTTAAATCTGTTGAAAATGAAAGGAAGTGGAGAGTTGTGTTTTAAGAGTCGCCACAATTTACACAAAAGAAACACATTTTTTCGGATATTTAAACAATTATTTAAACAAACTAAAGGTGTTTTATTATTATTATTTTTAATTTGTCTGATAATAATAATTTCTGTGACATTCGAGGAGTTTTGGCCCAGTGTATTTCATGGTTGCTAGGTAACAGTTATAGATTTCCCTGTGGTGATGTCATGATTTCCAACCAGGAAGTAAAATGTGAAATCTAAAAAAAAAAAAAAACTGCCAAACTGGGGATTTTTTTTTTTTTTCCTCACAGTTTCTTTAGTAAAATCTTAAATAAGTTCATTATATTTCAGATTAAAAGTGTTTGAGTAAAAGTATTAGTTCGTCTGTTTCAGGAGCTTTAAGTCTCATAAAACACTTGTGTTTTTGTCAAATACATGAAATGTTTTTGGAGAAAATGAGAAACAAATATGGACAAGTAGAAGTAACAGTAGTAGTAACAGCCATAGGAGTAACAGTAGTAACAGTTGTATAGTAGCAGTAATAGTAGTACTAATAGTAGTAGCAGTAGTAGTACTAATAGTAGTAGCAGTAGTAGCAGTACTAATTTACTTGTCTATATATTACAATCACAGTAGTAGTAGTAGTAGTAGTAGTAGTAGTACAGTAGTAGTAGTAGTAGTAGTAGTACAGTAGTAGTAGTAGTAGTAGTAGTAGTACAGTAGTAGTAGTAGTAGTAGTAGTAGTACAGTAGTAGTAGTAGTAGTAGTAGTAGTAGTAGTAGTAGTAGTAGTAGTAGTAGTAGTAGTAGTAGTAGTAGTACAGTAGTAGTAGTAGTAGTAGTAGTAGTAGTAGTAGTAGTAGTAGTACAGTAGTAGTAGTAGTAGTAGTACAGTAGTAGTAGTAGTAGTACAGTAGTAGTAGTAGTAGTAGTAGTAGTAGTAGTAGTAGTAGTAGCAGTAGTAACAGTAGTAGTAGCAGTAGTAGTAGTAACAGTAGCAGTAGTAGTAGTAGTAACAGTAGTAGTAGTAGTAGTAGTAGTAGTAGTAGTAGTAGTAGTAGTAGTAGTAGTAGTAGTAGTAGTAACAGTAGTAGTAGTAGTAGCAATAGTAGTAATAGCAGTAGTAGTACTAATTTACTGATCCATACAATCACAGTAGTAGTAGTAGTAGTAATAGTAATAGTAGAAGTAGCAGTAGTAGTAATAGTAGTAGAAGTAATAGCAGCAGAAGTAGGAGTAGTAGCACTACTAATTTACTGGCCATATATTACAATCACTACCCAATTTACCAGATATTCGATTAGAATTATAGTAGTAGTACCATCTGCTGAGGTAGAAGTAGTAGTAGTAGTCGCAGTAGCACCAGTAATAGTAGTACTAGTAGTTGCAATAGTAGCAGAAGTTCGCCAAGTAAAAAATGAACCATAATGTTTTCAACGATTAGGTTCATAGTACAGTCACTACTAACCAGATATATAATAGAAAAAGTAGTAGTAGTAGTAGTAGTAGTAGTAGTAGTAGTAACTCTATAAATCTACAGTTTTGTGTGTTTCTTTGATTTTGTCTCGCGTCTTGAGTTCAGAATAAAACCCGGCGTCTTCTTCTTCTTCTTCTTCTTCTCACATTCAAATCGAGTTCACGTTGTTAAAAAGAGTTTGACCCAATTAGCGTCTGAGCTTTGAGTGTTTTGGAAGAGACGAGCCGAGGAGCCGCTCACAAAAGAGAAAGTGAAATGTCAAACCGCCCAAAGACCAGACAAAAGGTATGTCAGAAATCATCCGGCTAAAAATACTCCTCGTTTACTCGCTCCATTTGGACTGACACAACGCCATCGAAAATCAGATACTCAAACTGGTTTTTCCCTGGTTTTGATACTAAAAAAATCAGAAATTAAAAATATAAGGCCAAACATGGGAATAAAAAACAAAATTACGACCATTTAAATGTTGAAAATCATGTTCTATTGTCTAAAAAAGAGGGTTTTTTAAATTATTCTCGTGGGATCAGAATCAGTATTGAGTCTAAAATGGTTTAAACTACATAGACCATGATCCTTTGCTCTGTTTTGTCTGAAATGTTAAAAAATATGGCATTAAAAAAAACTAAACCAGTGATTAAACCTGGACTAAATCAAGGTTAAGCAGGGACTGAACCAGGACACAACCAGGTCTAAACCTTGGACTAAACCAAGACTAAACCAGGACTAAACCAGGACTGAACCAGGACTGAACCAGGGCTGAACCAGGGCTGAACCAGGACACAAACAGGTCTAAACCTTGGACTAAACCTGGGACTAAACCAGGACTAAACCCAGGGATGAAACCAGGGACTAAACCAAGGACTAAACCAGGACTAAACCAGGTCTGAACCAGGTCTAAACCAAGGACTAAACCAGGACTAAATCATGGACTAAACCAGGGACTAAACCAAGGACAAAACCAGGACTAAAACCAGGGATGAAACCAGGGACTAAACCAAGGACTAAACCAGGGACTAAACCTGAGACTAAAGCAAGGACTAAACCAAGGCTAAACTTGAACTAAACCAGGACTGAACCAGGACTAAACCAGGGGCTAAACGTGAGTCAAAACCAGGACTAAACCTAAGCTAAACCAGGACTGAACCAGGACTAAAGCAGGTCTAAACCAGGTCTAACCAAGGACAAAACCAGGGATGAAACCAGGACTAAACCAAGGACTAAACCAAGGACTAAACTAGGTTTAAACCAGGACTAAACCAGGACTGAACCAGGTCTAAACCAGGTCTAAACCAGGTCTAAACCAGGACTAAACCAGGACTAAACCAGAACGAAACCTGAGACTAAACCAAGGACAAAACCAGGATTAAACCAGGAAATAGTTGTTTTTCTTTTTTTTTTTTTTCATTTTATTATTTTTGGTTTTATTTTGAAAAACGATTGAATGAATGACACAGATTTTATTTTATTTTTTAATTGATGTGATTTGAAATAAACTTTAAATTAAATATTGGAAACAGAGGTCGAAATCTGCTTTGTTTTTATTTTTGTTTGACACTGAAGCGGAATAAAGAAACAAACTGTTTTCCCATTTTATTGTTTTTCGCTCTGCCCTTTGTTTCTTATTCAGTTCTTTCTTTCACCTTTCACCTTTGCCTCCGTGACTTTCTCGAGTGAACCGTGGTCTTTGCATTCCGATTGTCTCCCAAACATTCCGATTGTCTCCCGAACAACAGTATCTGCGCGGGATCTGTGACAGCAGCACCCTTGGGTCCTGTCTCAGAAACAGTCGCCCTCTTCACTTGTTGTGGCTTGTCTTTCCGATGACGCAGCACAACTTTCTATCTCCTCGGAACGTTTTTTTTTTTCCCCTCTTTGCCCACGACTTTGTTTGTTTTGCAAGAAGCGAAGACAGTATCAGCTCCTGGAATCTGAGCTAGACCTGATTTAGACCTGATTTAGACCTGCTTTAGACCTGGTTTAGACCTGCTTTAGACCTGGAATAAAACTGGTATGAACCTGGTATAGACCTGGTTTAGTCTTAATCCTGTTTTAGCCCTTATATAGTCCTGTGGGGAATTGTGGCTTAGTTCTGGCTTAGTTCAGGCTTAGTTTGGATTTAGTCCTGGTTTAGTCCTGGTTTTGTCCGGGTTTTGTCCGGGTTTGATCCTGGTTTAGTTCTTTTAATCTAGGTTACGCCCTAGTTTTATATTTTTATTACAGCTGAGTTTCACTATAGTCCTGGCTTAGATCTGATAAAGACCTGGTTTAGACATCATTTAGACCTGGCTTAGACCTGGCTTAGACCTGGCTTAGACCTGGCTTAGACCTGACTTAGACCTGGCTTAGACCTGGCTTAGACCTGGCTTAGACCCAGTTAAGATCCGGTTTAGACCTGGTTTAGACCCAGTTAAGATCTGGTTTAGACCCGATTTAGACCTGGCTTAGACCCAGTTAAGACCTGGTTTAGACCCAGTTAAGACCTGGTTTAGACTAAGTTAAGATATTTAGTCCCGACTTAGTCCCGACTTAGTCCCGACTTAGTCCCGACTTAGTCCCGACTTAGTCCCGACTTAGTCCCGACTTAGTCCCGACTTAGTCCCGACTTAGTCCCGACTTAGTCCCTGGTTCAGTCCCTGGTTCAGTCCCTGGTTCAGTCTTAGTTAAATCCATGATTTAGTCCTGGCTTAGTCCTGGCTTAATCCTGTTTAAAACCTGATTAAGACTTGGTTTAGTCCCGGTTTAGTCCCTGTTTAGTCCCTATTCGGTCCCTGGTTTAGTCCTGTCTTAGTCCTGGTTTAATCTCTGGTTCAGTCCCCAGTTTAGCCCTGGTTTAGCTCTTGTTTGGCCTTTGTTTAGTCCGGGGTTTAGTCCGGGGTTTAGTCCGGGTTTAGTCCGGGGTTTAGTCCGGGGTTTAGTCCGGGGTTAGACCTAGTTTAGCCCTGGTTTAGCTCTTGTTTAGCCTTTGTTTAGTCCTGGTTCAGTCCTGGTTCAGTCCTGGTTTAGTCCTGGTTTAGTCCTGGTTTAGTCCTGGTTTAGTCCTGGTTCAGTTCTGGGTTTAGTCCTTGTTTTTGTACATTAATAATCTACTTTAAATCCAAATATTGTCACATTTGTTTTTTCTTCCAGAACATTTTTCTTCATTAAACCCGCGTTAGCCTCGTGAAGCTAACATTAGCATTAGCCTCCCTGTGTATGTGTATGTGGGTGATTAGCTTAGCGGTTAGCTGCGGTTAGCTGTGGTTTAGCCTTTAGCGGCGGAGCTAACGTGTGTTTTGTTTTGGTCTGAGGGAGTGTTTCAGGTGAAGCTGGAGACATTCCTGAAGAGAAGAGCGTGTACAGACACACACCGGAGCGAGGAGTGTGCAAAGTCTGAAAAAAATCTGAAAGTTTAAAAAAAAAATATATGTTTAAAGGTGAATTGTGTAAGTTTTCTGGTGGAGGGTTCGGTCAAACGCTTTTCTTCTTTTCTCCGCTGTTAAATGTTGTTGTTGCTTTGTCTGGAATGTTTCACAGTATGGCATTAAATTAACCAACTTGATATCTTCATAGAGACCAAACCAGACCAAGTTACAGGTCAGATCTACGGAGAGGCGACCACGCTCACAGTCAGAATGTCTGTTTTTTGAGGTTCTTTTGAGGTTTAGACCTAGTTTAGACCTGGTTTAGTCCTGGTTCAGACCTGTTTTAGAACTGGTTTAGATCTGGTTCAGTCCTGGTTTAGACCTGGTTTAGACCTGGTTTAGACCTGGTTCAGTCCTGGTTCAGTCCTGGTTCAGTCCCATTTAAGATATAGGTTAGACCTGGTTTAGACCCAGTTAAAATGTTTAGACTTGGTTTAGTTCTGGCTTAGTCCTGGTTAAGACCTGGTTAAGACCCAGTTAAGACCTGGTTAAGACCCGGTTCAGTCCTAGTTCAGACCTGGTTTAGACCTGGTTCAGACCTTGTTTAGACCTGGTTTAGACCTAGACCTGGTTTTAGACCTAGAGTGTGGACCTAGATTAGTCCTGCTTTAGACCTGCTTTAGACCCGAGACCAAACCAGGTGTTTTTGAGCTGTAAAACCACCTGTAATAAATGTGAAGTGGAGCTGTTTAATGTCACACTGTGGAACATTCCAGGCAGAGCAATGACGTCTCCACAGAAACAAATGGGTGACAAACTCCCAGCCAAAAAGTTACACAGTGCACCTTTAAATTGATTAATAATAGCAATAAAAACAAATTGAATAAATACAAGTCAGTCGTGTATTGTCACACTGTGGAACATTCCCAACAAAGCAATAACATCTCCATGGAGACAAGTCTGGACAGTCTAGTTGTGGTCTAGCTTTAGTCTACTTTTAGTCTAGTTTTAGTCTAGGTTTGGTCCCAGTTTTGAATAAATATTAGATTAGTATGGGATTAAACACCTCAAAGTGCTAGTCGCATTTTAGTCCTGCTTTAGTCCTGCTTTAGTCCTGCTTTAGTCCTGCTTTAGTCCTGCTTTAGTCCTAACACTGACATTGGTATTGTAGTTCCGTTTTTGATCTGGTTTCACTTCTGTTTTATTCAGATTTTAGTCTTTTGTCAGTCTGGTTTAGTCTGGGTTTGTTCCTGGTTTTGGTCTAGTTTAAGTCTAGTTTTAGCCCGCTTTAGTTCTGGTTTCAGTCCCTGTTTGGTCCTTATTTTGGTCCATGTTTGCATCTATTTTATCCCTGACTTAAAGAGTATTTACTCACTTTTCCAACATCAAACCAGGATTAAACCACGACTAGAAGAGGACTAGACCAAGACTAGACCAAGACTACATTTAGATTTAAACTGGGCCCAAACCAGGACTAAACAAATGAAAATGTATTTAGTCTGGTTTTAGTCCAATTTTGGTCCATCTTTTAGTCTATGATTAAGTCTAGTTTAGTCCTGGGTTTAGTGTTGGTCTAGTCTAGGTTTTGTCCCTGGTTTAGTCCCTGGTTTCAGACCAGGTTTAGTCCCTGGTTAGGTTCCAGGTTTAGTCCTTGGTTTAGTCTTAATTCAGTCCTGGTTTAGTCCTTGGTTTATTCCTTGGTTTAGTCTTGATTCAGTCCTGGTTTAGTCCCTGGTTTAGTCTTGATTCAGTCTTGGTTTTGTCCTGGTTTAGTCCCTGGTTTAGTACCTGGTTTAGTCTTGGTTTAGTCCCTGGTTTAGTCCTGGTTTAGTCTTGATTTAGTTCTGGTTTAGTCTTGGTTTAGTCCCTGGTTTAGTCTTGATTCAGTCCCATCTAAGTCCATAGTTTAGTCCAGGTTCAGTCCGAGTTTAGTACCTGGTTTAGTCCTGATTCAGTCCTGGTTTAGTCTCTGGTTTAGTCCTGGCTTAGTCCATGGTTTAGTCTTGTTTCAGTCCTGGTTCAGTCCTGGTTTAGTCTTAATTCAGTCTTGGTTTGGTCTTGGTTTAGTCCCTGGTTTAGTCTTGATTCAGTCCTGGTTTAGTCTTGATTCAGTCCTGGTTTAGTCCCTGGTTTAGTCCTGGTTTAGTCCCTGGTTTAGCCCTGGCTTAGTCCCTGGTTTAGTCCCTGGTTTAGTCCTTGGTTTAGTCCTTGGTTTAGTCCTTGGTTTAGTCTTGTTTCAGTGCTGGTTCAGTCCCTGGTTCAGTCCCTGGTTTAGTCCCTGGTTTAGTCTTGGTTCATTCTTGGTTTAGTCCTTCATTTAGTCCTGTTTCAGTCCTGGTTTAGTCCTGGTTTAGTCCTGTTTCAGTCCTGGTTTAGTCCTGGTTTAGTCCTGTTTCAGTCCCTGGTTTTAGTCCTGGTTTAGTCCTGGTTTAGTCTTGATTTAGTCCTGTTTCAGTCCTGGTTTTAGTCCTTTTAGTCTTGATTTAGTCCTGGTTTAGTCCTGTTTATGTTCTGGTTAAGTTTGTTTTTTTAGCATTAGCATTAGCATTAGCATTAGCATTAGCATTAGCATTAGCATCGCACTCTTTTAGCTTAGCCTTGAAGCTAAACTCCCGTTAGCCGTTCGCCGTTCGCCGTTGGTCCGCGGGTGTGTCCGGACGGAGCTGAACTCTGCGGCGCCGCCTCTTTGAATCATCGCCCCGAACAAAAGCATCAGTTCGTCTAAAACACACTGTGGATTGTTCCGGATTATTCCACACGCTCCTTTATTATTCGGCTATTTTAAGACACCTGCCCGAGAGTTTGGCACATGAGCCGTTTCCATAGTAACAACACTTCCACGGACAATCGGATTATCCGCGCGTCCCGATTTATATTTAACTTTTATTTAACTACAGCACCAGGGCACGGTCTATTTTACAATCATTTAATGTAAAAGTTTGTGTTTTTAATAGTTTAGTCCTGGTTAAGTGGTGTTTAGTCCCAGTTTAGTTCTAGTTTAGTCTTGGTTCAATCCAGGTTTAGTCCAAGTTTAGTCCTAGTTAATTCCTAATTTAGTCTTGGTTTTAAGTCCTAGTTTAGTCTTGGTTCATTCCTGGTTTAGTCCTGGTTAAGTCCTGGTTTGGTCCAGGCTTAGTCTTGGTTTTAAATCCTGTTTTAGTCATGATTTAGTCCCAGTTTAATCTTGGTTTAGTTCCTGGTTCAGTCCTGGTTTGGCCTGGGTTTAGTCCTGCTTTACTCTTGGTTTAGTCTTGGTTTAAGTACTAGTTTAGTCCTGGTTCATTCCTGGTTCCGTCCTGGTTTTAAGCCCTGGTTTAATCCTGATTTAGTCCTGGTTTAGTCCTGGTTTAGTCCCGGTTTAGTCCCTAGTTTGGTCTAGGTTCAGTCCTGGTTCAGTCCTGGTCTAGTCCTGGTTCAGACCTGGTTCAGTCCCTCTGGGATAGTCCCAGTTTTGTCCTAGTTTAGTCCTGGTTTGGTAAAGGCTTACTCTTGGTTTAGTCTTGGTTTAGTCTTGGTTTTAAGTCCTGGTTTAGTGTTGATTTAGTCCCAGTTTAGTTCCAGTTTAGCTCCAGTTCAGTCCTTGTTTTGTCCTCCTTTCATCCCTCTGGGTTAGTCCTGGTTAAGTACTGGCTCAGGCTTGGTTTAGTCCTAGTTTAGTCCTAGTTTAGTCCTGGTTTACTCTTGGTTTAGTCCCAGTTTATTCCTAGCTGAGTCCTAGTTTAGTCCTAGTTTAGTTCTAGTTTAATCCTAGTTTAGTCCTGGTTCAGTCCCAGCCTAGTTGTTGATATGACCTGAACTACATCTAAACCAGGACCAAACTAGGACTAAACCTAGACTAAACCCAGACTAAATCTGGACTACACTAAAGCTCTAAACAGGTCGTAACCACGACATAATTGGCTCAAAATAGGGATAAAACGTGGACGAAACCAGGACTAAACCAGAACTAAACCAGGACTAAACCAGGACTGAACCAGGACTGAACCAGGACTGAACCACCTCACATTAGGACCTTTAATATTTATCAGATTTTTTTAACAGTAAAAATAATCGTGTTTATGAATGAAATCTGCTCTTTAAACTCTTAAACGCCGCAGAGACGATGAGACGAGCAGAGAGATGGTTCATGTTTTGGTGTTTTCATATTTTGACGTTTTGATGTTTTGACGTTTTGACTCGGGGCGAATGACTCGAGCTTTTTAAAAAACCGAGTCACGTTTGTTTTAATTTATTCGGAGCTGATCCTCTGACTCCGTGTGATTAGTTGGAAATGCCTGATGCGTCCGGCTGATGATTATTTTAAACAAATTAAATTAATCTTTTTGACAATTTAGCCCAAGGAAAACGAGCAGCAGCAGAAACACGAGCAGCAGCAGCAGCAGCAGCAGCAGCAGCAGCAGCAGCAGCAGCAGCAGCAGCAGCAGCAGCAGCAGCAGCAGCAGCAGCAGCACCCAAAGGAGCCGCTCAGAGTCACCCTGAAACACCCAGACGCCCAAAGACCAAGGACCCACTACAGACCGGATCATCCTCGTTTCAGTTTAAATATATTGGTTTGGTCCTGGTTTAAGTCCAGGTTTAGTCCCTGGTTTAGTCCTACTGATTACTGCTAGTTTTAGTCTAGTTTTAGTCCAGGTTCAGTCTAGTTTTAGTCCAGGTTCAGTCTAGTTTTAGTCCAGGTTCAGTCTAGTTTTAGTCCAGGTTCAGTCCAGGTTCAGTCCAGTTTTAGTCCAGTTTTAGTCCAGGTTCAGTCAGGTTCAGTCCAGTTCAGTCTAGTTTTAGTCCTGGTTCAGTCCTGGTTCAGTCCTGGTTCAGTCCTGGTTCAGTCCTGGTTCAGTCCTGGTTCAGTCCAGGTTTAGTCCCGGTTTAGTCCTGGTTTAGTCCTGGTTTAGTCTTAGTTTAGTTCTGGTTCAGTCCTGGTTCAGTCCTGGTTCAGTCCTGGTTCAGTCCTGGTTCAGTCCTGGTTCAGTCCTGGTTCAGTCCTGGTTCAGTCCTGGTTCAGTCCTTGGTTCAGTCCTGCTTTAGTCCTGGTTCAGTCCTGCTTTAGTCCTGCTTTAGTCCTGCTTTAGTCCTGCTTTAGTCCTGCTTTAGTCCTGGTCCAGTCCTGGTTTAGTCTTACACTGCACTAATTTAAGCTCCACGGGGGAGCTCCAGATCACATTTAGGTCGGCTGAGTCCGGACTCCGGTCTGGGCCACTCGGGGCTCGGACTTGGACTCGTTTGGCCCCAGATCGTTCAGAAAAGACCGGACAAATGGACCGAGAGACGCTGGAGGACGAGGGACGAGACGAGGGACGAGGGACGAGCGCGAGGACTGTCACAAACGCTCATCTCAACACAGTCATCACCGTCACGAGTGTCCACCGCGTCACCTCAGACACTAACGAGGTCTCAGACACTAACGAGGTCTCAGACACTAACGAGGTCTCAGACACTAACGAGGTTTCAATTAACTTAAACGACCCCGAACCCCGTTACAATAGAGTCCTACCACGTCCCCTCCCGTTTACAGAAATACAACCAATAAAATACACAGATTTATTGGATTTAATGTATATGTTTTAGTCCTTGGTTTAGTCCTTGGTTTAGTCCTGGTTCAGTCTTGGTTTAGTCCTTGGTTTAGTCCTTGGTTTAGTCCTTGGTTCAGTCTTGGTTTAGTCCTTGGTTTAGTCCTTGGTTTAGTCCTTGGTTTAGTCCTTGGTTTAGTCCTGGTTTTCTGGCCCGTTTTGGCCCTCGTTCTGTTCTGGTTCAGCACTGATTTAGTCCCGGTTCAGTCCCGGTTCAGTACCGGTTTAGTCCTTGGTTTAGTCCTTGGTTTAGTCCTAGTTTAGTCCTGGGTTTAGTCCTGGGTTTAGTCCTGGGTTTAGTCCTGGTTTGGTTCAGTCCTGGTTCAGTCCTTGCTTTAGCCCTGGCTTAGTCCTGGTTCCGCCCTGATTCCTGCCCTGATTTAGTCCTGATTTAGCCCTAGTCTATTCCTGGGTTTAGTCCTGGGTTTAGTCCTGGGTTTAGTCCTGGGTTTAGTCCTGGGTTTAGTCCTGGGTTTAGACCTGGGTTTAGACCTGGTTCAGTCTTGATTTAGTCCTAGTGTAGTTCTAGTTTAGCCCTGGCTTAGTCCTTGTTTAATTCTGGTTTAGTTTTGGTTTATTCCTGATTTAGTCCTGGTTTAGTCCCAGTTTGGTACCGGTTTGGCCCTGGTTGTCTTCTGGTTTAGTCCTGGTTCCGCCCTGATTTAGTCCTGGATTTAGCCCTAGTGTAGTCCTGGATTTAGTCCTGGATGTAGTCCTTGGTTTAGTCCTTGGTTTAGTCCTTGGTTTAGTCCTTGGTTTAGTCCTGGTTTAGTCCTGGTTTAGTCCTGGTTTAGTCCTGGTTTAGTCCTTGGTTTAGTCCTTGGTTTAGTCCTTGGTTTAGTCCTGGTTTAGTCCTGGTTTAGTCCTTGGTTTAGTCCTGGATTTAGTCCTGGATTTAGTCCTGGGTTTAGTCCTGGTTTAGTCCTTGGTTTAGTCCTTGGTTTAGTCCTGGTTTAGTCAGTCCTGGTTTAGTCAGTCCTGGTTTAGTCCTGGTTTAGTCCTTGGTTTAGTCCTTGGTTTAGTCCTTGGTTTAGTCCTGGTTTAGTCCTGGTTTAGTCTTTGGTTTGTTTCACATCAAACACTAATAAAATTCCAATTAATTTAAACGACCTTAAATCCTTTTACAATAGAGTCCTACCACGTCCCCTCCCGTTTACACAAATTAAACCAAACACAATATTCACATTTCATTTATTTTATTTATTTATTGTCGTTCGGGTTTAACTTTAATTAACCAGATAATCCGAGGGCGTAATGACCAACTCTGTCTCAATATTCACCAACCACCATACAAAACTCCCACTGCAAACCTCAAATTTTAACATTTCAAACTAAATAACGTCAGAAATATCAAATTTTTTCGTTAATTATAATTATATTTTAACTTGAAATTTAGTATTTTATAATTCGGGTGATTTTGTGACATCACAAAACTGAATCAAGGTTTTTGTTTTAAGTTTTAAGTGCATGGAATTTTATAGAAAGTGTAGTAGTCCTTGGTTTAGTTCTTGGTTTAGTTCTGGTTTAGTTCTGGTTTAGTCCTTGGGTTAGTCCTTGGTTTAGTTCTAATTTAGTCCTGGTTTAGTTCTGATTTAGTCTAGGTTTAGTCCGAGTTTAGTCCTTGGGTTAGTCCTTGGATTAGTTCTAGTTCAGTCCTTGGTTTAGTCCTGGGTTTAGAACTGGTTTAGTCCTGGTTTAGTACTTGGCTTAGTGCTGGTTTAGTCCAGGTTTAGTCTTCGTTTAGTCCTCAGTTTAGTCCTTGTTTAGTCCTCGGTTTAGTCCTTGTTTAGTCCTCGGTTTAGTCCTTGTTTAGTCCTAGTGTAGTTCTGGTTTAGTCCTGGTTAGTCCCTAGTTTATTCCTTGGGTTAGTCCTTGGATTAGTTCTAGTTTAGTCCTGGTTTAGTCTTCGTTTAGTACTGGTTTAGTCTTTGTTTAGTCCTGGTTTAGTCTTCGTTTAGTCCTCAGTTTAGACCTTGTTTATTCCTCGGTTTAGTCCAGGTTTAGTCCGAGTGTAGTTCTAGTTTAGTCCCTGGTTTAGTTTGGGTTTAGTCCTAGTTTAGTTCCTTGGTTTAGTCCTTGGATTAGTTCTAGTTTAGTCCTTGGTTTAGTCCTAGTTTAGCTCTAGTTTTGTCTTTGGTTTAGTCCTGGTTTAGTCCTGGTTTAGTCCTGGTTTAGTCCTGGTTTAGTCCTGGTTTAGTCCTGGTTTAGTCCTGGTTTAGTCCTGACAAATCTGCACGCACGGTGTTCGTTCGAAGTTGTTCATAGAGTTTAATACACGCTGTACTCGAAAAGTTTAAATTTAACTAAAACTAAAGCACTGAAATTAAAACGAGTCACGCCGAATTTAGAAGCTCAAAAAAATCTATTCGTAAATGTACATAAGTGTTTGATTCATTTTAAAATACATTCGGTAGAGGCGAAAACGTAAAGTCGCCAAATCCCCAACGCTGTCCGCAAGGAGATGACAGAGGAGTTTTAACACGGCGTACTCACCCAGCGATGAGATCCCGAGGAGCAGAGTCAAAAACACGGTCCGGAGCTTCATTTTTGGACAGTTCCTTGGCATCGCGGTCCGGCGGGGAGGGAGGTTTGTTTTTTTTTTAACTCGAACCGAACCGCGTCCGGACTCCCGTGCGCTTCACCTTCTCCCCCCCGGCACAGGCGCCTCCTCCTCCGGGCACCAGCGTTCGGCACCGCACGCCGCGCACCAGCCAAACCAAAACCGGCCGAGCTCCAAACCCACCAGCCGCCACCGACACGCTCCTCTCCGGGAAAAGATCCGAGTCTCCCGCGGTACGAAAAAATCCACACAAAAAAAAAAAAAAAAAAAAAAAAAACTCCACAAGTCAAAGATCCAGAACAGGGGTAGTCCACGGGGGAAGGTGTCCGGGGGAAGGCGCGCACAAGCCGGACTGGAAGTGTCGGAAGGACCGGGGGGAAATGTTGGAGCGGAGCGGAGCGAGCGGCCGCCGGAAGTAAGGTGACCGAGTCTGAGCGAGTGTGAAGGGGGAGGAGGAGGAGGAGGGAGCCGCGGAGGGAGGTCCCGGGCGAGGCAGGAAAAAAAGAGAAAGAAAGAGAGAGGGAAGATTAAAAAAAAAAAAAAAAAAAAAATAGAAAAGGAAAAAGGGAAGGTGGATGTGTTTGGTTTTTACGCGCAGCTGTCGTGACGTTTGCGTAAAGTTTTCACGTTTTTTTGCGATTAATTTTGTTTTCAGAATTTCTGGTTTAGTCCTGGTTCAGTTCTTGGTTTAGTCCTTGGTTTAGATCTGATTTAGTCCTTCTTTTAATCTGGGTTTAGTCTTGGTTCCAGTCCTGGTTCAGTCCTGGTTTAGTCCTGGTTTAGTCCTGGTTCAGTCCTGGTTCAGATCTGGTTTAGTCCTTGGTTTAATTCTTGGTTTAGTCTGAGTGTAGTTCTAGTTTAGTGCTGGTTTAGTCCTGGTTTAGTCCCGGTTTAGTCCTGGTTTAGACCTGGTTTTAGTCCTGGTTTAGACCTGGTTCAGTCCTGGTTTAGATCTGGTTTAGTCCTTGTTTAGTCCTTGGTTTAGATCTGGTTTAGTCTTGGTCCAGTCCTGGTTCAGTCCTGGTTTAGTCCTGGTTTAGTCCTGGTTTAGTCCTGGTTTAGTCGAGACTTAGTCCTGGTTTAGTCCTAGTTCAGATCTGGTTTAGTCCTTGGTTTAATTCTTGGTTTAGTCTGAGTGTAGTTCTAGTTTAGTGCTGGTTTAGTCCTGGTTTAGTCCCGGTTTAGTCCTGGTTTAGACCTGGTTTTAGTCCTGGTTTAGTCCTGGTTTAGTCCTGGTTTAGTCCTGGTTTAGTCCTGGTTTAGACCTGGTTCAGTCCTGGTTTAGATCTGGTTTAGTCCTGGTTTAATCCTGGTTTAGATCTGGTGTAATTTTGGTTTAGTCCAAGTTTAGATTTGGTTTAGTCCTGGTTTAGATCTGGTTTAGTCCTGTTCCAGTCCTTGGTTTAGTCCTGGTTTAGTCCTAGTTCAGATCTGGTTTAGTCCTTGGTTTAATTCTTGGT
>NW_026570994.1:22387034-22407034 GCF_026225935.1 Boleophthalmus pectinirostris
CAGAAGAAAACACAAACTTCAGCCGCTACCGGCTTTTCTGTCGTCTCGGTTTGTCGTTACTCAAACCCTCAGACAGGGCAGTGCCTGCAGTTAGCGTCACAGCCCCAGAGAATGTTTAGTGTAGTTTGTGTGTGATTTCCTTTATGTTTTGTTGTTGTTTTAATCGTTACCTTTAATGTGCATCCTCCTCTTCTTCCTGTTGATGGAGCAGCAGACGATGGTGGCCACGATCAGCACGAGCACCAGACCTGAAAGAACGAAACGTACGTGTCATTACATCTGCACCACCGAGTTATTACACGTATAACTCCATGTTATTACACGTATAACACCATGTTATTACACGTATAACTCCATGTTATTACACGTATAACTCCATGTTATTACACGTATAACTCCATGTTATTACACGTATAACTATGTTATTACACGTATATAACCATGTTATTACACCGTGTTATTACACGTATAACTCCATGTTATTACACGTATAACACCATGTTGTTATTACACGTATAACTCATTACACCATGTTATTACACGTATAACTCCATGTTATTACACGTATAACACCGTTATTATACACGTATAACACCGTTATGTAACGTATAACATATATCATGTTATTACACGTATAACACCATGTTATATAACTCCATTTGTTTACACGTATAACTGTATGTTATTACACGTATAACTCCGTGTTATTAACACGTATAACACCGTTATTACACGTATAACATCACGTTAACACCCGTTTTATACACGTATACACTCATGTTATTACACGTTATACACGTATGTTATTACATAACCCATGTATAACTCAATGTTATTACACGTATAACTGTTTTACACCATGTTATTACACGTATAACTCCATGTTATTATACACGTATAACTCCATGTTATTACACGTATAACTCCATGTTATTACACGTATAACACCATGTTATAACACCGTGTTATTACACGTATAACACCATGTTATTACACGTATAACACCATGTTATATATACACGTATAACACAACTGTTATTAACTCATGTTATTACACGTATAACTCCATGTTATCACATGTTATTACACGTATAACACCATGTTATAACACCGTGTTATTACACGTATAACACCATGTTATTACACGTATAACACCATGTTATTACACGTATAACACCATGTTATAACACCGTGTTATTACACGTATTACACATGTTATTACACGTATAACACCATGTTATTACACGTATAACACCATGTTATTACACGTTATTACACGTATAACACATGTTATTACACGTATAACATGTTATACACGTTACACGTATAACCATGTTATTAACACGTATAACTCCATGTTATTAACACGTATAACTGTTATTACACGTATAACACCATGTATTACACGTTATACCATGTTTTACACGTATAAACTCCATGTTATTCACGTATAACACGTTATAACACCGTGTTATTACACGTTATAACATGTTATTAACGTATAACCATGTTATTACACGTATAACACCATGTTATTACACGTATACACCATGTTATACACCACCGTGTTATTACACGTTAACACGTTATTACACGTATAACACCATGTTATAACACCGTTATTACATATAACTTAAAAAAGTTGTTGTCAGCTCTATTCTCCGAGTTGAGAAAAGCTTTTATAAACTCATGGTGAATAATGAAGACGATGAGTGAGGAAGAACTCTGCAAACTGTTTCAAATAAACCGTTTTTTCATGTTTTCACCTTGAACTCACAGTGCCTCTGGTCTTACCTCCTCCTCCGGCCAGAATCCCGACCATGAGCCAAAAGGGAAGTCCGAACAACGAAGCCTCTTCTTCTTCTTCTGGGCGTGAAGTCGGTTTGGGAAGAGAAACTAAGCGTTAATGTTAGCAAGCGTCATGTTAATTTCAGTGTGTTTGAAGTGAACATTTCGTGTCGTTTCTCTTTACCAATTTTAACACAGTCGGATTTAGTCGGGTCACTGGTTTGGGAGCTCGCAGGATTCGAGACTTTGCACGTAAACGAGTTGGACCCCAGCTGTGTGAGAGTTCGAACTAGAACTCCTCCTTTTTCATTGTCGATGATTTTTTCCACTTTCAGCCCACTGGTATGTAAGTTTATTTTTCTAGAAGAAAAATAAAGGCATAAAATGATAAAGAAAATAAATATTAAAGGTCCTGTAGAAAAAAGTTTCTCCAAAGTGTCCGTCCATAAACCACAGGAACAAATATTGTGTTGAAGCCTGTGATTATTTATCCTCATAACACCAGTCCACAAGAAAAGAGTTTCTTACCTGAGGAACTGAGCAGGTGAACTGGACTTTATTCAGTTTATCACATTTGACCGTCACCGTGGGCTTCGAAACACTCTCTGAAACAAAACAACAAAACACCACAGAGCAGAAAAGTTACACAGTGCTCCTTTAACAACCTCTGCCCATTCAGAAGATTAAATATTTTGGTTTGAACTGCTAATCGCTACGGCAACGGGGCTCGATTTCAGTACATTCAGTGTGTAACTTTTTGAACTTGGTCCATCGTCTGTTTGTTTCTATGGATACACCATTACTCTGCCATAGAATGTTCCACAGTGTGACATTAAACAGCTCTAATTTACATTTATTCAATCACATTTATTCAGGTTTAAAGCTCAAAATAACAACAAACAAACAAAACAAACAAAAATACATTCTGACTTTGTGCGGTGTCGCCTCTCCACAGATCTGATCTGTAACTTGGTCTGGTTTGGTCTCCATGGAGATAGAGAAAGGTTTAATGCCGTACTGTGAAACATTCCAGACAAAGCAACATCATCTCCATGAAGGAAAATGAAATGAATAAAATGAAATAAAATCCACATATGAAAATAAGACGATGTTTGTGTCACAGACGATCAGTAAACAGAAAGAAAATCCAGATCTAAAAAGGAAAAAGTCTCCACAGGAAAATGGACTTTAGTGAAGTACAGACACTTACATATTGTACTTTTACTTTTGTACTTCATTACCAGTGTTGGGTGTAAAGTATTACAGGGACATAAATACTTTTTTCATTTTTTTGTGTAACTAGTGAACATTTTGTAATGAACTGTAGCTCCTTTTTCAGTTCAGGCCGGCCTCCAGCCACACAGCTGCGGAGGACAGTCCAGCCCGGTCGACAGCCGGGAGCCGAGAGCCGGGAGCCGGGAGCCGGGAGCCGGGAGCCGGGAGCCGAGGCCGGGAGCCGGGAGCCGGGAGCCGGGAGCCGGGAGCCGAGAGCCGAGAGCCGGGGGGCATCCACGGCTCTGGGGAGCAGCGAGGTCCTGGCAGGAGGAGCTGTAAAGCTGCAGCCACCTTCACCTCGAGTCTTTCCTGAGTGACCCGGAGCCGGTCGCGGTCCACCGCCTCAGAGGAGCTTGGCAGGGGCCAGCGACACCCGGGGAGAGGTCCCTCGGGGAGAGGTCCCTCGGGGAGAGGTCCCTCGGGGAGAGGTCCCTCGGGGGGGGGTCCCTCGGGAGAGGTCCCTCGGGGAGAGGTCCCTCGGGGAGGGGTCCCTCGGGGGGGTCCCTCGGGGGGGGGGTCCCTCGGGGGAGGTCCCTCGGGGAGGGGGGGTCCCTCGGGGGGGGGGGTCCTCGGGGAGGGGTCCCTCGGGGAGGGGTCCTCGGGGGGGTCCCTCGGGGGGGGTCCCTCGGGGGGGGTCCCTCGGGGGGGGTCCTCCAGACTTCACAGACCTGTTTACCTCTGAACAGTTTCACGTCCTCTTGAACTCTCGCTTCAAATTTCGCTTACATTTCTTGTCGACTGTCGTCCTCGTGCTGTATTCACCCTTAGATGGAGTTTACCACCAAAAAGTGACCCAAGTAACGTAAAAAGTTACTCACCATAGAGGGTAACTAAGTAAAGTAAGGGATTACTTTTTAAAGAAGTAATAAGTAATGAGCAAACACAGCTTTTTAAAAGTAACTTCCCCAACTCTGTTGATGACCTTCCCGCCCTGGTGTTCTGGACGTACCGTGGACACATAAGTGCAGGGTCTGTTGTTTGGTCTGTCCATCTTTGTTGACGGTCTCGACCGTGTAGTCCCCGCTGTTGGACGGAGACACTGTGGGCAGGATGAGCGCCCCCTGTGCTGTGACTGAGTGTGAGTTTGAGTTTGCTGATCTACTGTCATATATTGTCTTGCTCCCAAACTTCCATCTGATTCTGTTTTCTTTGGGCAAAGGCAGAGGGAGGTCGAAGCGTTGGCCCAGGGCGGCGTGGTGTGTGCACGACTCTGGAAAAAACACAAATATACATGAAAACAAGAACTAAAATGATTAAACTAAAAGACTAAACCAGGACGAGACCAAAACTAAACCAAGACCAAACCAGGACGAGACCAAAACTAAACCAAGACCAAACCAGGACGAGACCAAAACTAAACCAGAGCCAAACAAACACTAAACCAAAACTAAACCAGGACTAAACTAGGACTAAACCAAAACTAAACCAGGACTAAACCAGGACTAAACCAGGACTAAACGACTAAAACTAAACAGGACTAAACCAGGACTAAACCAGGACTAAACCAGGAAACCAAAACTAAACCAGGACTAAAACCAGGACTAAAACAGGACTAAACCAGGACTAAACCAGGACTAAACCAAGACTAAACCAGGGACTAAACCATAAACCGACTAAACCAAGACTAAACCAAGACTAAAACTAAGGACTAAACCAAGACTAAACTAGAACTAAACCAAGACTAAACCAAGGGACTAAACCAAGACTAAACCAAGACTAAACCAGGACTAAACTAGACTAAACCAAGACTAAACTAAGGACTAAACCAAGACTAAACCAAGACTAAACTAAACCAGGACTAAACTAGGACTAAACCAAGACTAAACCATAAACTAAACCAAGGACTAAACCAAGACTAAACCAAGACTAAACGAGACTAAACGGACTAAACTAGGACTAAACCAAGACTAAACCAAGACTAAACTAAACCAGGACTAAATTAGGACTAAACCAAGACTAAACTAGGACTAAACCAAGACTAAACTAAACTAAACGGACTAAACCAAGACTAAACGAGGGCTAAACTAGGACTAAACCAAGACTAAACTAAACCAGGACTAAACCAAGAACTAAACTAAGACTAAACCAAGACTAAACGAGGGCTAAACGAGGACTAAACCAGAACTAAACTAGGACTAAACCAGGACTAAACTAGGGCTAAATCCAGGGCTAAAACAGGACTAAACCAGGACTAAAATAACACTAAACTAGGGCTAAACAAGGGCTAAACCAAGACTAAAACAGGACTAAACCAGGACTAAAATAACACTAAACTAGGGCTAAACAAGGGCTAAACCAAGACTAAAACAGGACTAAACCAAGGCTAAAAACTGGACTAAATCAAGACTGAACCGACACTGAACCAGGACTAAACCAGGCCTAAAACAGGACTAACCCAAGACTAAATCAGGGCTAAAACAGGACTAAACCAAGACTAAGACTAAACCAGGGCTACAACAGGACTAAACCAAGACTAAACTATGGGCTAAACCAGAACTAAACCAAGTCTAAACTAAGTCTAAACCAAGACTAAACTAGGGCTAAAACAGGACTAAACCAAGACTAAACCAAGACTAAACTACGGGCTAAACCAAGATTAAACTAGGGCCAAACCAGGACGAAATCCAAGACTAAGCCAGGCTAAAACAGGACTAAACCAGGACTAAACCAGTTAAAACTATGGGCTAAACCAGGACTAAACAAGTCTAAATCAAGACTAAACCAGGACTAAACAGGACTAAACAGGACTAAACAGGGTTAAACGGGACTGAAACAGGACTAAACTGTGGCTAAATCCAGGGCTAAAACAGAACTAAAGCAAGACTAAACTAGGGCTAAACAGGATTAAACCAAGACTAAACTGAACTAACTGACTGATTAAAGCTGTGGGAGGGACTTTAGTGGAACTTTCAGGCTGAAGTTCCCTGGAAACAGTCGTTAAAGTTTCTGGAAGAGTCCGGAAGTGATTCAGAATGTGCATAAACAGGAGTGGGGTCATGACACTGCCCTGAGGTACGCCACATTAACCTGATAATGGGGAAGAAAATGTGAAGCCAATTCTTTTTTATTACGATTGCATAAGTCATGAGTCAAACATTTTCCTCAGATACAAAAAGAAGTTTAATCACAAGGTCCGAGTCATGCAGCACCAACACAATCAAACCGACCAAAACTGCAGCTAAGCCAGTTTCGTTTCCTTTTTCTTCTTTAAGTTTACATTTCTGCGGCTTTTTATCCAAGTGTGAGTCCAACACGTCTAGAAAAGAGGTAAAAAAATATAAAAATTCTATATGGGTCATCTCACGCCAAATCTCCGAATCCCCTCGCCCGACCATCTCAGATTTGACTGAAATAAATTCAAGAGGTTCACTCATTTTCCAACAGGAAAAGTCCCAAATTTTATCTCCCAACTCCTGATAGTTTTGTCCATTAAAAGATATTTTGTCAGTTCCCCCCTGACCTGTTTTGAGCAGAGTTTTTTGAGGAGCTGCTTTCAGATTGTTGTATCCAAAAAACTATTTAAGGTCGGGCCTTCAAATGTTTCAAAAAATCTGTACTTTGTAAAATCTGGACTTTTACACATGTGCTTTTGGTTTATCACAGATTTCTGGGGGCTTGAATTTGCTTGAAAATTTTACTCTTCGAATGTGAGGGCCCTGAGCCCCAATTATAAAAAAAAAAAAAATAATAATAATAATTATAAAATAATAATAACTTTTTTCTTAATTAATACATTTTTTTTTTTTTTAGATATTATCTTGTTATTTTGAGATATTATTTCAAGATAACAATTATTGTGTAAAAGTGTAAAAAATTTTATTTTTTCCTTAAATTTTTTTTTGTTTATTTGATATTATCTTGTTATTTTCAAGATAATATCTATATTATTGATAATATCTATATTGAGATACTATCTAAATAATATAAATAAGAAAATTTTAAAAAGTATTAATTATTATTTTATTATTAGTTGTTTATTTTTACACTTGCAGCTCAGTGTGAAATGACTCATGGGAAATGTAGTTTCTGATGAAAACAACATTTAATCAAAGAAGCTTGTAATTATTCTGAAACTTTTGATGATACGATATTACGATATTTCGGTTACTGTTACATGCCTAGAATTGATATTTTGATATTTTTGCACATCCCTAATTACCACATGACATCACAAGGTGGATCAGCGTGTTTTCTGTTTTAGAGCCTTGAACTCTGCAGGGTTTTTGTGTGTTAAACATGTGTGAATGAAACAAAACACAACTGCAGGTCTGTTTGTGGCGAGAAAATGACAACAAAACTGAGATCAGAAAATATTATCCATATAAATATGAAGTTATGAAAGTTAAATACAAATAAAACTGAAATCCAAACAGAGCGGTGGTAGATTCAGAAGAGTCAGGAAACAGTTCGACGTTTCAAACCACAACTTCCTCAGCCTCTTTTTATCAGGGTCTAATTTTACACCGTGCGTCTCAGAGCTGCTCTGCTGATTTGAAGGAAAGATTGCAGCGTCGGCACATTTTGACTTTCACATACCGACTCCAGACTCCAGAGTCTAGACTCCAGACTCCAGACTCCAGAGTCTAGACTCCAGACTCTAGACTCCAGAGTCTAGACTCAGACTCTAGAGTCTAGACTAGACTCCAGACTCCAGAGTCTAGACTTCACTAGACTCCAGACTCCAGACTCCAGACTCCAGAGTCTAGACTAGACTGAGTCCAGAGTCAGAGTCTAGAGTCAGACAGACAGACTTCAGACTTTGACACTGACGCAGCTGGTGCAGGGCGACACACTTTTCAGAATAAGAAACTGGGACTCCCCCGGGTTGGCCGCAGTCGGTAATAATACAATTGTGAAACAAGTGCATAATAAAGGAAAATTGATAAGCACTTGACCCGTTCATCATTTATTCACCAACATGAGTCAGTACAGCCATATTTTCTTTGTTTTTTTTTTTTTTGGTAAACAAAAAGCGTCCGTATCAACAAGTCAACATCAACAATCATCATACAACAGTGCAAAATCAACAACAATTATCGGCGTACAACATCAACAATCGTCAACAATTATCGGCGTACAACATCAACAACAATTATCGGCGTACAACATCAATAATTATCGGCGTACAACATCAACAATCGTCAACAATTATCGGCGTACAACATCAACAATTATCGGCGTACAACATCAACAATTATCGGCGTACAACATCAACAATTATCGGCGTACAACATCAACAATTATCGGCGTACAACATCAACAATTATCGGTACAACATCAACAGTCGTCAATTATCGGCGTACAACATCAACAATTATCGCTGTACAACATCAACAATTATCGGAGTACAACATCAACAATCGTCAACAATTATTGGCGTACAACATCAACAGTCGTCAATTATCGCTGTATAACATCAACAATTATTGGCGTACAACATCAACAGTCGTCAATTATCGGCGTACAACATCAACAATTATCGGCGTACAACATCAACAATTATCGGCGTACAACATCAACAATTATCGGCGTACAACATCAACAATTATCGGCGTACAACATCAACAATTATCGGCATACAACATCAACAATTATCGGCGTACAACATCAACAATCGTCAACAATTATCGGCGTACAACATCAACAATTATCGGCGTACAACATCAACAATCATCGGCGTACAACATCAACAATTTATCGGCGTACAACATCAAGTACAACATCAACATCATTATTATCGGCGTACAACATCAACAATTATCGGCGTACAACATCAACAATTATCGGCGTACAACATCACAACATCAACAATTATCGGAGTACAACATCAAGAATTATCGGCGTACAACATCAACAATTATCGGAGTACAACATCAACAATTATCGGCGTACAACATCAACAATTATCGGAGTACAACATCAACAATTATCGGCGTACAACATCAACAGTAATCAATTATCGGCGTACAACATCAACAATTTATCGGCGTACAACATCAACAATTATCGGCGTACAACATCAACAATTATCGGAGTACAACATCAACAGTTATCGGCGTACAACATCAATAATTATCGGCGTACAACATCAACAGTTATCGGCGTACAACATCAATAATTATCGGCGTACAACATCAACAGTTATCGGCGTACAACATCAATAATTATCGGCGTACAACATCAACAGTTATCGGCGTACAACATCAATAATTATCGGCGTACAACATCAACAATTATCGGAGTACAACATCAACAGTTATCGGCGTACAACATCAATAATTATCGGCGTACAACATCAACAGTTATCGGCGTACAACATCAATAATTATCGGCGTACAACATCAACAGTTATCGGCGTACAACATCAACAATTATCGGAGTACAACATCAACAATTATCGGCGTACAACATCAACAATTATCGGCGTACAACATCAACAATTATCGGCGTACAACATCAACAATTATCGGAGTACAACATCAACAATTATCGGCGTACAACATCAACAATTATCGGAGTACAACATCAACAATTATCGGCGTACAACATCAACAATTATCGGCGTACAACATCAAACAGTCGTCAATTATCGTCGTACAACATCAACAATTATCGGCGTACAACATCAACAATTATCGGTACAACATCAACAATTATCGGAGTACAACATCAACAATTATCGGCGTACAACATCAACAATTATCGGCGTACAACATCAACAGTCATCAATTATCGGGGTACAACATCAACAATTATCGGAGTACAACATCAACAATTATCGGCGTACAACATCAACAATTATCGGAGTACAACATCAACAATTATCGGCGTACAACATCAACAATCGTCAACAATTATCGGCGTACAACATCAACAATCGTCAACAATTATCGGCGTACAACATCAACAATTATCGGCGTACAACATCAACAGTCGTCAATTATCGGCGTACAACATCAACAATTATCGGCGTACAACATCAACAATTATCGGCGTACAACATCAACAATCGTCAACAATTATCGTCGTACAACATCAACAATTATCGGCGTACAACATCAACAATCGTCAATTATCGTCGTACAACATCAACAATCGTCAACAATTATCGGCGTACAACATCAACAATTATCGGCGTACAACATCAACAGTCGTCAACAATTATCGGCGTACAACATCAACAAATTATCGGCGTACAACATCAACAATTATCGGCGTACAACATCAACAATTATCGGCGTACAACATCAACAATTATCGTCGTACAACATCAACAGTCGTCAATTATCGTCGTACAACATCAACAATCGTCGTACAACATCATCATATTAGCGTTAGCATTAGCATATTAGCAAAACAGTTCAACGCCAGATTCGCCCGAGAAGACGTCCAGACACACCGTCCTTCTGAGGTTGGTACAGGTCTTCAGGTCTTTAGGTCTTTAGGTCTTTAGGTCTTTAGGTCTTTAGGTCTTTAGGTCTTTAGGTCTTTAGGAAGCCCACACGCACTCACACACTCGACCTGTTTTTTTTTTATTTAATGCCGTACTGTGGAATATTTCAAGTAAACGGTAAAGACAATGAAAAGGTGAACCAACAACAGAAAAGCTGCACAAGTCACAACTTTAAATCAACAATATTCTACGTCCCCATCGTCATGTCCTTTCATTTGTTCAACTTTTCATGATTTAAAGTTGTTTTAAGGATTACCTAGATTTATTTATTTATTTTTTTACCATTATTAATATAAATTTTTTCACTTCTATAGTTTGAAGCCGCCGTGGCACAGACACACGCAGCCTGTGGTGTGTGTGGTCAGAATCAGGATTTAAGTTTGAGTATTTTCAGACCGAGTCTTTCTCATTTCTTTGAAATGTGGCTTTGAAATATTAATACCACGAGTTTTATTAATATTACATTTAGTTTCACTGAGATCAGATTTGTAATTTATGTTTTAAAATTACATCTAGTAGTAGTAGCAGCAGTAGCAGTGCCACCAAGAGTAGTAATAGAAGTAATCATTTTAGCAGTAGTAGAAGTAGCTGTAGTAGTAGTAGTAGTAGTAGTAGTAGTAGTAGTAGTAGCAGTAGTAGTAGTAGTAGTAGTAGTAGTATAGTAGTAGCAGTAGTAGTAGTAGTAGTAGTAGTAGTAGTAGTAGCAGTAGCAGTAATAAGTTATTTCTTGATGTGTATAATAATCAGAAGTATTTTAATTACACAAAAGTTCCAGATGAACAGTAAAAGTGAAAGTGACAGTGTGTTTAATATCTGTGTGTGGAAATGAAACGTGTAAAAAGAGTTTTGTTTGTTTTGTTTGTTTTGTTTATTTGTTTTGTTTTCAGATGAGGCTTTGTTTCTGGAGAACAGAGTTTAGCGTGACACTCGGGCGTCTCTGTGGCTTCACCTGACAGGAAGTGTGACCTGGAAACTACAAATACTCAAATGTGACACTTTTTCCATTCACACTTACTTAATACACTCCTACTCATATATATATATATATATATATATATATATATATATATATATATATATATATATAAAATAAAAATGTGTTTCTCACCTTCCACGGTGGTTGGTCTCTCACCCTCATTCAGCTCGGGTCGTCTACCAGAGGCCTGGGAGCTTGACAGTTCTGCGCAGTATCTTTGCTGTTCCCAGTGCTGCACTTTTCTGGACTGAGATGTTCCATTGTTTTTCCCGGTATCTGTTGTGTCTCTTCCAGTTTGGGGGTTACAGCCCCGAGTGTCCGATCACCACAGGCACCACTGATGCCTTTACTTTCCAGGCTCTCTCCAGCTCTTCCTTGAGCCCCTGGTATTTCTCTAGCTTCTATATATATATATATATATATATATATATATATATATATATATATATATATGCATGGAGGGTTCCATCCCAAATCCAGCACCCTGAGACTGTACGCAGGCCGGAAGGAAGGGGGCCGAGGACTAGTGAGTGTGGGAACCACTGTCCAGGATGAAACATCCAAGCTCCTTGAGTACATCAAGGACAAGGCCCCGGCAGATGAGGTGCTCAGAGAATGTCTCAGACAGTGGGGTCCAGAGGAAGAGGTGCTGGAGGGACCATCATGGCAGGACAAACCCCTACATGGGGCGAACCACCGGAACATAACTGAAGTGGCTGATATCAAGAAATCCTACCAATGTCTTGAGAGGGTCTGAAGGACACACAGAGGCACTGATCCTGGAGCTCAGGAGCAGGACCTGGGCACTCGAGCAATAGAGGCCCAGATCTACCACACCAGACAAGACCCACGGTGTCGACTGTGCAAAGAGGCTCCTGAGACAGTCCAGCACATAACTGCGGGGTGTAAGATGCTGCAGGGAAACAAACATGGAGCGACATAACCAAGTGGCGGGCAGAGTGTACAGAAACATCTGTGCAGAGTACGGGCTGGAAACCCCAGGATCAAGGTGGGAAACACCTCCAAAGGTTGTGGAGAATGACTGAGCCAAGATCCTGTGGGACTTCAGATACAGACTGACAGAATGGAGATGAACCAACCAGACATAGTGGTGGTGGATAAGAAACAGAGCAGAGCTGTGGTGGTTGACATCACAATACCAAGCGATGGTAATATCAGGAAAAAGGAACACGAGAAGCTAGAGAAATACCAGGGGCTCAAGGAGGAGCTGGAGAGAGTCTGGAAAGTAAAGGCATCAGTGGTGCCTGTGGTGATCGGACACTCGGGGCTGTAACCCCCAAACTGGAAGAGACACAACAGATACCGGGAAAAACAATGGAACATCTCAGTCCAGAAAAGTGCAGCACTGGGAACAGCAAAGATACTGCGCAGAACTGTCAAGCTCCCAGGCCTCTGGTAGACGACCCGAGCTGAATGAGGGTGAGAGACCAACCACCGTGGAAGGTGAGAAACACATTTTATATATATATATATATATATATATATATATATATATATATATATATATATACATATATATGTATATATATATATATATATATGAATATATAAATCACCTTTTAAATATTCAGCACAAAGATTTTCAAGAGCTCAAATTCAATAGTCAAAATTCAGAGCACAAAATTCACTGTAAAAAAAATTCACAGCAAAGACGCCAAGGGAAAAGTGATCGATCCAGATTGATCTGATCTGACTTATGCTGCATTTTACTGAACGTCGGCTGTGGATAAAACTGAGTCAGTTCCCTCGACATTCGTTGTAAATGTGTTCCATTCCAACCAATCAGCTGTGATCTGTGAGGTCATGACGTCGTTGTCGTGGAGACGTAGATGAGGACTGAACCCAGTTCACCAGAGTTTGTGTTTCGTAACCCTGATATTTGATTGGTCGTTCCATCGAACTTTCTCGAGGTGGAGGTCGGTTTTACCCGAGTCTCAAGCACAACACAACGCAGCGTTAGAAATGAGCATCAAATGGTGCAGTGGAGAGCTCTGATTGGTCAGAATTCACCTCAAACCCCGCCCACAGATGAGAACAGCCAATAGGAAACAGCGTCTGTCCTCGTCACTCACACGATCGTTTACTTCACCTCTCGTTCTCCTCGGGGTCACACTGACCCGAAGAAAAAACCTGTTTCCTTCCCTCTCTCCTGGTGCGGGTCAATCAGACACAAACATTTATTTTCTGGCCTGGCGAGAATTGATTTGAAAATAACATTTTCTTGGGGTCAGTGTGACCCCGAGGAGAGCGTGAGGGCTCAAATTTCAACAACTAAAATTCAGAATAAAAAAGTAAGAAATTCAGTGGAATTTAAAATTCATCATCTATTGCAACAAATGCTCTTCTACACAAACACTTGCAAACGTGTGGGAGTAGTTTTCTGTGAAACGGTGCACTTCCTGTTCAGATCGTGTTAATAAAGTCTAAATAAAGTTTAAAGTGAATAACAGTTTCACACACTGGAGAATGTTGATGAGCTCATCTGAAAAGTCTGAATATTTATGAACAGAGTCAAATAAAACACAAGTTTGTCTCTTCTAGAAATGATGTAAAGTCCTTATTTTTTAAATCATCTTGTTCAGTCTGGATTAATTAGAATAAAATCCCAGTGACGCTTTGGACGAGGCCACAGGTTTGTTACTGCAACTTTTTATTTACTATTTTATGTGTAAATTAAAAACATTCTATAGGAAAAGTTACACAGTGCATCTTTACACGTATTTAAATGGTGTAATTACGTCTGGTTTTAACTCGAGTTAATATTGTGGTTGCTAAGTGACATGTATTATGACAGAAATTTCCTCGGTTCCAGGAAGTTCTCACCGCCCACACACACATCTGCACAAAAGACTCAACCAGGCTTTGTTTTCAAACTTTGAGTTTTGTCTTAATCTCACAGCTCCATTTAGACCTGGTTTAGACCTGGTTTAGACCTGGTTTAGTCCTGGTTTAGTCCTGGTTTAGTCCTAGTTTAGACCTGGTTTAGACCTGGTTTTAACACCTGGTTTTAGACCTGGTTTAGACCTGGTTTAGACCTGGTTTAGACCTGGTTTAGACCTGGTTTAGTCCTAGTTTAGACCTGGTTTAGAGCTGGTTTTAGAGCTGGTTTAGAGCTGGTTTAGACCTGGTTTAGACCTGGTTTAGACCTGGTTTAGTCCTGGTTTAGACCTGGTTTAGACCTGGTTTAGACCTGGTTTAGACCTGGTTTAGACCTGGTTTAGACCTGGTTTAGACCTGGTTTAGACCTGGTTTAGACCTGGTTTTAGACCTGGTTTAGACCTGGTTTAGACCTGGTTTAGACCTGGTTTAGACCTGGTTTAGACCTGGTTTAGACCTGGTTTAGACCTGGTTTAGACCTGGTTTTAGACCTGGTTTAGACCTGGTTTAGACCTGGTTTAGACCTGGTTTAGACCTGGTTTAGACCTGGTTTAGACCTGGTTTAGATCTTTTGAGCGTCAGTTGACTATCAGTTCCATCCTGTGGTGCGTTTGTCGTTTAAAAACAAATGTTTAATGTTTTGTTTTGCCACCGTCTTAAAAATGGATCATGAGTCCAGAATAAAAACGAACTGAAACTGACAGTTGAAAATGTGAAATGGTCAATTTCACATTTAAGATTTTTTTTTTTTTTTTAGTAAATTTTCACATTTCGAACAATTTTCCTCAAACACACAAACGCTGAACTGATGAAATTAAAATCTATAATTAAAGGTGCACCGTGTAACATCTCGAAATGGACCCGTTTGTCTCTATGGAAATGCTTTTATTTTATCTAGAATGTTCCACAGTACTGATCAAACCAGAATGACAGAAACAGGTCACGACGCCGCGTCACAGCTCAGATCTGTGGAGAGGCGAACCACTCACAGAAAGAAGGATTGTATTTTTGAGCGACAGAAACACTCGTAGTGAATAAACGCTCAGTGGAAATGTTTAACGCCATTAACGTCACCATGGAGACAAGCAGAAAAGTTGCGCAGTGCAGCTTTAAAGTTAAAACCAGCCGCTATTTGTGTTATACATTTTAAACACTGTTCGTAAATAAAACATTTAAAAAGTCAGAATCAATAAATGTAAAAATGCGCAGGAAACCAAACAAAGGATGAAACAATCAAAGTACAGCAAGATTAGTAAAAGTATTATGTACTACTGTGTAACTGAAACGAGTAAAACTGAATATCTGTAAAAAAAAACTACAAAAATACACAGAGCAGATGTAAATACATTTGTACAAGCAGTTAGTTAGTAGTAGTAGTAGTAGTAGTAGTAGTAGTAGTAGTAGTAAAATGGTTAGTAGTATTTTTTACCTGCAGAAGTGAGGATGAGACAGGTGACCAGAGAAATAAACCAAAATACACAGAATTGCAGTACTAGTACTTGTAGTAGTAGTAGTAGTAGCAGTAGTATAAATAATAGTATATGCAGTACTTTCAGAGGTATAGACCAGACATGTTCACACAGTAATAGCTCAGATGAGAGCAAAGTACATTTAGTAGTAGTAGTAGTAGTAGTAGTAGTAGTAGTAGTAGTATAGTAATATTATACATATTTTGTACCAATAGAAGAATATTCTACAGTTAAAAAGATCTGTATAATTTTAGTTGAGAAGACAATTAAAGTGCATAAAGTCGTAGTAGTAGTAGTAGTGATTGTAGTAGTAGTAGTAGTACTAGTAGTAGTAGTAGTAGTAAATTGCAATAGTAGTAGTATAAATAATAGTATATGTAGTACTTTCAGAGGTATAGACCAGACATGTTCCCACAGTTATAGCCCAGATGAGAAGTACATAGAGCAGTAGTACTAGTAGTATCAGCAGCATCAGCAGTAGTAGTAGTAGTAGTAGTAGTAGTAGTAGTAGTAGTAGTAGTAGTAGTAGTAGTAGTAGTAAGTAATATTTTGCATATTTTGTACGTGTAGAAGAATATTTGACGGATCTTGAGTTAAGATTTTTATGATTTTAGTTGAGAAGAGAATTAAAGTACATAAAGTAGTAGAAGTATTAGTAGAAGTATTAGTAGTAGTATAAATAAAAGTATTTGTAGTACCTGCAGAGGTGTGGAGGAGGCAGGTGAGGAGAGTACAAGCCCAGAGCAGCATGTCTCTGTCCGTGTGGCGTCGTTGTTCTGGTTGAATCAGTGACTCTGGCCTCGTCTTAAACTCTGACGCTGTGAGAGGAAATGAGGCTGTGAGTATCTGGGACAACAGCCTGTCAGACTGTGAAAGCTGCACTGTGGAACATTTCTCACAGAGGCTCTGCACCTGTCACCTGCTCGTTTCCATGGTGAGGCTGTTGTCCCAGGACTAAACCAGGACTAAACCAGGACTAAACCAGGACTAAAACCAGGACTAAAACCAGGACTAAACCAGGACTAAACCAGGACTAAACCAGGACTAAACCAGGTCCAGGTCTAAACCAGGACTAAACCAGGTCTAAACCAGGTCTAAAAAACCAGGACTAAACCAGGACTAAACCAGGTCTAAACCAGGTAAACCAGGTCTAAAACCAGGCTAAACCAGGACTAAACCAGGACTAAACCAGGTCTAAACCAGGTCTAAACCAGGTCTAAACCAGGACTAAACCAGGACTAAACCAGGTCTAAACCAGGACTAAACCAGGTCTAAAGGACTAAACCAGGTCTAAACCAGGACTAAACCAGGTCTAAACCAGGACTAAACCAGGACTAAACCAGGACTAAACCAGGTCTAAACCAGGTCTAAACCAGGTCTAAACCAGGACTTAAACCAGGTCTAAACCAGGACTAAACCAGGACTAAACCAGGACTAAACCAGGTCTAAACCAGGACTAAACCAGGTCTAAACCAGGACTAAACCAGGACTCTAAAACCAGGTCTAAAACCAGGTCTAAACCAGGTACTAAACCAGGACTAAACCAGGACTAAACCAGGACTAAACCAGGTCTAAACCAGGACTAAAACCAGGTCTAAACCAGGTCTAAACCAGGACTAAACCAGGACTAAACCAGGACTAAACCAGGACTAAACCAGGACTAAACCAGGACTAAACCAGGTCTAAACCAGGACTAAACCAGGTCTAAACCAGGTCTAAACCAGGTCTAAACCAGGACTAAAACCAGGTAAACCAGGATAAACTAAAACCAGGTCTAAACCAGGTCTAAACCAGGTCTAAACCAGGACTAAACTAAACAGGACAGGACTAAACCAGGTAAACCAGGAAACCAGGACTAAACCAGGTCTAAACCAGGTCTAAACCAGGTCTACTAAACCAGGTCTAAACCAGGTCTAAACCAGGACTAAACCAGGACTAAACCAGGTCTAAACCAGGACTAAACCAGGTCTAAAACCAGGACTAAACCAGGTCTAAACCAGGACTAAACCAGGTCTAAACCAGGACTAAACCAGGTCTAAACCAGGTCTAAACCAGGATAAACCAGGACTAAACCAGGACTAAACCAGGTCTAAACCAGGTCTAAACCAGGACTAAACCAGGACTAAACCAGGACTAAACCAGGACTAAACCAGGTCTAAACCAGGACTAAACCAGGACTAAACCAGGTCTAAACCAGGACTAAACCAGGACTAAACCAGGACCAGGTAAACCAGGACTAACCAGACTAAACCAGGACTAAACCAGGTCTAAACCAGGACTAAACCAGGACTAAACCAGGTCTAAACCAGGACTAAACCAGGACTAAACCAGGACTAAACCAGGTCTAAACCAGGACTAAACCAGGACTAAACCAGGACTAAAACCAGGACTAAACCAGGACTCTAAACCAGGTCTAAACCAGGTCTAAACCAGGACCCAGGACTAAACCAGGTCTAAACCAGGACTAAACAAACCAGGACTAAACCACTAAACCAGGACTAAACCAGGTCTAAACCAGGTAAACCAGGAAACCAGGACTAAACTAAACCAGGACTCCAGGACTAAACCAGGTCTAAACCAGGTTAAACCAGGTCTAAACCAGGTCTAAACCAGGACTGAAACCAGGACTAAACCAGGACTAAACCAGGTCTAAACAGGACAGGACTAAACCAGAACCAGGACTGAACCAGGACTAAACCAGGACTAAACCAGGTCTAAACCAGGTCTGAACCAGGACTGAACCAGGTCTGGCAGCAGCAGAAGTCTTAGTGTTGATGTTGAAATTGTAAATAGAGGAAGAGTTTTATGATGATCTCAGATCTGCTTTCTTCTTTCACTTTTGCTTCTTTGTTTTTTGTTCTGGGGTTTCGATCGTTTGCAGCAAAACTGCAGATTCTCACAGACCTGATCTGTGTCTCTGTAAAGTCAACGTCCATAAACGTTATAAACCTGAACAAACGTCATGAAAGATCAGGAAACACACGTCGTCACGGCAACGCTTTGACTCTGACTCGTCCAAATCAAACTTTAGTCAAACTTTAAAATCAAACTTTAAAATCAAACTTTAGTCAAACTTTAAAATCAAACTTTAGTTAAATCGTCTCGAGAGAAAAGCTCTGTGCCTCTACAAACGCACAAAGCTTTTTCATCTACACGATTTTCACTGCACGATTTTGGGGATTAAAAACGCAAAAATCTGAAGCCGCCGTCCAGAGTAGAAAAGTTGAATACGCTCCACAGTAATGTTTCCATTTCTGGAATTCTGGACGCTCCGGTTCGTCGATGGTGATTTCCTCCTCGTCTAAACGCGGAATAAAAAGTGAAGACGTGACGCTGCTTTAGTGTTTTCTGTTCAGACCCTCATCATGTAAACATAGACTAAGACTAACTTTTGTTTTTTCATTTCTCCATAATCAACTAAACTAAATCGATCTGTCCCAGGTTTGTTTGATTTAGTCTTAAATTAATCCCAACACTTTAAATTTAACCAAATATATTTTATTTGGTTAAATCTGTTCACTTTAGTTGAACATTTTAGTCACTCACCTGTGTTCACCTGTTGCTCCACCTGGTCTGGAGACGAGGGGGCGTGGCCTGGGTCGGACCTCTTTAAAGCCTCTGGGGGACGGTTTGGGGTTTTGGGTTTTGGGTCGAACCATGTGGAGGGAGAATTGATTTCAGTTCTTTTGTAAATAAATAATAATAAACATAATAAACATTTTTAGTCACTAAACTTAACTAATATTATTTTCACCATCATCATTTTCGTTCAGCATCTTTTACTATTTATTACCATATTAAAGCGTCATTTTAAAGGCATTTTCTTTTTTCTCCCCCCTCTTTTATTATTATTATTATTATTATTATTTTACTACAATGTCACGGTGAATTTGTGAAACTGTCTTGAATACTCTGTTGTCCTGTTTTTTATCACTCTTTATTCAAATGAAGAAACATTTTTCTTTTCTGCTGTAAATGAGTCTTCAGTAACGGCTCAAAGTCAGATTTTCCTCTTTGTTTTGTTTTGTACAGTGTTAAGTTGCGTCTTAAAGTTCCAATATTAAACAAAACTGTGAACTTTAAGTTCATTATCATCATCATTATAATTCGGGCACTTTCAAGTTTGTGGAGTTTAAAGCTG
>NW_026570994.1:22414534-22424534 GCF_026225935.1 Boleophthalmus pectinirostris
TCTCTCCCCCCTCTTCTCTCTCTTGTCCCTCTCTCTTCTTCTCTCTCTCTTCTTCGCTCTCTCTCTCCCCCCTCTTCTCTCTCTTGTCCCTCTCTTCTTCTCTTCTTCCTCTCTTCTTCTCTCTCTCTCTCCCCCCTCTTCTCTCTTGTCCCTCTCTCTTCTTCTCTCTCTCTTTCTCTTCTCTTGTCTTCTCTCTCTTCTTCTCTCCCCTCTCTCTCTTCTCTCTTTTCCTTTTCCCTCTCCCTTCTTCTCTCTCCAACCCCCTCTCTTCTTCTCTTCTCCCTCTCTTTTTCTCTTCTCTCTCTCTTCTCCCTCTCTCTTCTTCTCTCTCTCTTCTTCTCTCTCTCTTCTCACTCTCTCTTCTTCTCTCTCTCTCCCCCCTCTTCTCTCTCTTCTTCTCTCTTTCTCTTCTCTCTTTTTCTCTCTCTTCTTCTTCTCTCTTTCTCTTCTCTCTCCTCTCCCTCTCTCTTGTCCCTCTCTCTCTTTCTCTTCTCTCTCTTCTCTTTCTCCCCCTCTCCCTCCTCTCTCTCTACCCTTCCTTCTCTCTCTCTTTTCCTTCTCTATTCTTCTCTCTCTCACCCCCCTCTCTCTCTGTGTGTTTTTGTCCAGTAGAATCATTTCATTTTTTCCCTCCCTCCCTCCCTCCCTCCCTCCCTCTCCTCTCCTCTCCTCTGCTCTCTGTTTCTCTCTGTTTCTCTCTCTCCGTCTCTTGGAGCGATAGATCCTTAAATGGAGAAAATCGTCTCGTGTTTCACTTCGGCCTCAGATCAGAGGATTAAAGTCGCACAATCACAAATCAGACGCACAAACACACGACGAAACAACGACAACTGTGTTCAGACTCACACACTCACATCACACCGGGGCCACGCTAACCGCACGCACTGCTCTGTCTGACCATCTGTTACACTTGAAGTTTATGGATTTTTTTGAACAAAATCTGACCAGAAAGAACCGATTATCTGAACGACAACGACAACAATGACAACAACAAAAAAACAACAACAATGACAACAACAACGACAACAACAAAAAAACAACAACAATGACAACAACAACAACGACAACAACAACGACACAAACAACAACCACAACAAAAACACCGACAACAACAACAACCACAATGACAACAACAACGACAACCACAACCACAACAAAACAACAACCACAACAACAATAACAACAACCACAACAACAACAAAAACACCGACAACAACCACAACAACGACAACCACAACCACGACAACCACAACCACAAAAACAACAACGACAACAACAACAAAAAAACAACAACGATAACAACAACAACCACAACAACAAAAAAAACAACAACCACAACAAAAACACCGACAACAACAACAACCACAATGACAACAACAACGACAACCACAAAAACAACAACCACAACAACAAAAAAACAACAACCACAACAAAAACACCGACAACAACAACAACCACAATGACAACAACAACGACAACCACAACCACAAAAACAACAACGACAACAACGACAACAACAACAACAAAAAAACAACGACAACAACAACAACAACAACAACAACCACAACCACAAAAACAACAACGACAACAACAACCACAACCACAAAAACAACAACGACAACAATGACAACAACAACAACAAAAAAACAACAACGACACAAACAACAACAACAACGACAACAAGTCCGAGACAAGACTGAGTCCAAGAGCCTTTAAGACAAGACTGAGTCTGAGCCCCTCCAAGACCGAGACAAGACCAAGTCCAGGCTCGGTTGAGTCCAAGACAAGACTAGAACCAAACACCATCGAAACAGAGAAAAGACCGCAAAAAAAACAGTCCCAAGGCCAAGCTGGAGACCAAGACCTCCACAAACCTGTTCTGAAATACACTAATCTAGGATTAGTTCAAAGTTTTGATTTCAGTTTTTTCTTAAACAGTAAATATTAAAAGTTTTAAAGTGTTTGTGTTTGTGTTTCTATGAGAACCGCTCGTCTCTCGTGTGTTTACTTCTGATCTCTGGTCATTTCTGGGCCAAACACAAAAGTTATTTTTACTTTTCCGACTGGAGAGATTTGACCCTTTTACAGGAAACACTCCAAACTGAAACACTCCAAACTGAAACACTCCAAACTGAAACACTCCAAACTGAAACACTCCAAACTGAAACACTCCAAACTGAAACACTCCAAACTGAAAACTGAAAAACTGAAAACTCATCAGGACAAACACACAGACCGAAGAAAGAACAGGAGGAGTAGTAGTAGTAGTAGTAGTAGTTAGTAGTATGGTAGTAGTATTAGTAGTATAGTAGTAGTAGTATTAGCAGTAGTATTAGTAGTAGTATTTGCAGTAGTATTATCAGTATTAGTAGTATTAGTATTAGCAGTAGTAGTATTAGTGTGAGTATAAGTGGTAGTATTTGCAGTAGTATTAGTGGTAGTAGTATAAGCAGTAGTAGTATTAGTGGTAGTATTAGTGTGAGTACAATACAGGTTTGGTATCTTGTCTGGTGTATTGTCACCACGGCGATTAAAAGTGCAGTATTTTTAGAGTACATTTGGCGTTTGTATTTATAGAAGTATCAGCTGTTGTAGTTTGTGCCCGGATCAAACCAAAACAATAGACACACACGCCCAGTACCACAGCCCCGTACTAATACTGCAGTACCACAGCCTGTACTAATACTGCAGTACCACAGCCCCGTACTAATACTGCAGTACCACAGCCCCGTACTAATACTGCAGTACCACAGCCCCGTACTAATACTGCAGTACCACAGCCTGTACTAATACTGCAGTACCACAGCCCCGTACTAATACTGCAGTACCACAGCCTGTACTAATACTGCAGTACCACAGCCCCGTACTAATACTGCAGTACCACAGCCCGTAACTAATACTGCAGTACCACAGCCCCGTACTAATACTGCAGTACCACAGCCCAGTACTAATACTGCAGTACCACAGCCCCGAGTCGAGCACTCATGCCTCACAGCAAGATGGTTCCAGGTTTGATCCCTGGTCTTTCCTGTGTGGAGTTTGTGTGTTTCTCTGTGTGTTGGTGAGTTTCCTCTAGTTTCTCCGGTTTCCTCGTTAAACCAAAACCAGCTCCACGTCTCCAGGAAGAAGAGCTGAGAGATAAAGTCAATTAAACACGATCAATCAATGAATCTGCCCGAGACGACAGACGAACATCAACTCTGGAGACAAACATGAACCTGAACAAACATGTGTCCATGTCTCATTAAAGAAAGAAACTAAACAAGTAGTAGAAGTAGAAGTAGTAGTCGCAGTAGCAGGAGTCTGTGGGGGGTCCTGGTTTAGTCCTGGTTTAGTCCTGGTTTAGTCCTGGTTTAGTCCTGGTTTAGTCCTGGTTTAGACCTGGTTTAGACCTGGTTTAGACCTGGTTTAGTCCTGGTTTAGTCCTGGTTCTGGTTTAGTCCTGCAGCCCGGGGGTTTGTTGAGCCCAGGTTTATATCATAAACACTGAGTCCCAGTGGCTCCAACTGGAGTTGGTCTGAAAGCAACAGAGCCTCAGACAGAGCAGTGCCTACAGTTAGCACCACCCCCCCAGTGAGTTAAAGCGACAACATGCAAGTTTATTTAGAATTTTTCACCAGTGGCAGAAGTGAAACCTGTTCCCTCCTCACCTGACTCCTCCCCTTTCCCTCACCTGATTCCCTCACCTGACCCTCCTCCCTTCACCTGTCTCCTCCTCCTCTTCACCTGACTCCTCCTCCCTCCTCCTCCTCTTCACCTGACTCCTCCTTCCTTCCCTCACCTGACTCCTCCTCCTCCTCTTCACCTGTCTCCTCCTCCTCCTCCTCCTTCCCTCACCTGACTCCTCCTCCCTTCCTCACTCCTCCTCCTCCTCACCTGACTCCTCCTCCTCCTTCACCTGTCTCCTCCTCCTCTTCACCTGACTCCTCCTCTTCCTCTTCACCTGACCCCTCCCTCCTCTTCACCTGACCCTCCTCTTCTGACTCCTCCTCCTCTTCACCTGACTCCTCCTCCTCCCCTTCACCTGACTCCTCCTCCTCCCTCACCTGACTCCTCCTCCTCCCTCGCCTAATTTTTCACCAAAAATTTCAACTTAAAACTTTCGAACAGAAATAACTTAAAATCTGATCAAACTCAGAGCCCTATATTTTCTAGAGTCAATATTTGATTCCCCTCCTCTCTCTTTCCTTCTGTTTCTCTCTCTCTTTCTCTCGGTAATTTGTTCTAAATAAACCAGGGACGGCCCCATCTCCTCCTCTCTCCTCCCTCTCCTCTCTCTCTCTCCTCTCTCCCTCCTCTCTCTCCTCTCTCCTCTCTCTCTCTCCTCTCCTCCTCTCTCTCTCTCTCCTCCTCTCTCTCCTCTCTCCTCCTCTCTCTCTCCTCCTCTCTCTTCCTCTCCTCTTCTCTCTCTTTCCTTCTGTTTCTCTCTCTCTTTCTCTCGGTAATTTGTTCTAAATAAACCAGGGACGGCCCCATCTCTCCTCCTCTCCTCCCTCTCTCCTCTCCTCTCCTCTCTCCTCCCTCTCTCCTCTCCTCCTCTCTTCCTCTCCTCCTCTTCTCTCTCTCCTTCATTCGCTCTCATCCGCACAGAAGAGCTGCTGCATTTCTCACATTTCTACACTTAATCTCGTCCGTCCACATCACAAGGTAAGAACCTTTATTTTCACCATTTACACCAAAAACCACGTGTTTCTGCTCTAATGTTTCCTTCACGGACGAGACTTTAGTTTAAGACTTTTTTATAAAACTTACAAACGTTTGTAGAAGATCCGGAGCTGGAAAAACCTGCTGGATTATTGTGGATTTAAATGGCGTTAAATCAAGTGAGTGTGAAATGCATTCATGACCAAATAAGGAACAGGAACTAAGCCAGGACCAAAGACGGACTAATCCAGGACTTAACCGGGACTAAACGGGGTCCAACAAGGTCGACACATCAACACACACAAAAACAGGTTTAATACAGAGGAAAAGCAGGTCCAAAACAGGTCTAAACCAGGACTAAAAGGTCTAAACCAGGACTAAACCAGGTCTAAACCAGGTCTAAACCAGGAAACAGGTAAACAGGACTAAACCAGGTCTAAACCAGGACTAAACCAGGTCTAAACCAGGTCTAAAAACCAGGTCTAAACCAGGTCTAAACCAGGTCTAAACCAGGTCTAAACCAGGACTAAACCAGTCTAAACCAGGACTAAACCAGGACTAAACGGGGTCCAACAAGGTCGACACATCAACACACACTAAACAGGACTAAACCAGGTCCAAAACCAGGAAACTAAACCAGGACTAAAACCAGGTCTAAAACCAGGACTAAACCAGGACTAAACCAGGTCTAAACCAGGACTAAACCAGGACAAAACCAGGAAACCAGGACTAAACCAGGACTAAACCAGGTCTAAACCAGGACTAAACCAGGTCTAAACCAGGTCTAAACCAGGACTAAACCAGGACTAAACCAGGACTAAACCAGGTCTAAACCAGGTCTAAACCAGGACTAAACCAGGTCTAAACCAGGACTAAACCAGGTCCAAAACCAGGACTAAAACCAGGACTAAACCAGGTACTAAACCAGGACTAAACCAGGACTAAACACTAAACCAGGACTAAACCAGGTCCAAAACAGGACTAAAACCAGGACAAACCAGGTCTAAACCAGGTCTAAACCAGGTCTAAACCAGGACTAAACCAGGTCTAAACCAGGACTAAAACAGGACTAAACCAGGACTAAACCAGGACTAAACCAGGTCTAAACCAGGGACTAAACCAGGTCTAAAACCAGGACTAAAACAGGACTAAACAAGGTCTAAACCAGGTCTAAACCAGGACTAAAACCAGGTCTAAACCAGGTCCAAAACAGGACTAAACCAGGACTAAAACAGGACTAAACCAGGACTAAACCAGGAGGTCTAAAACCAGGTCTAAACCAGGACTAAACCAGGTCTAAACCAGGACTAAACCAGGACTAAACCAGGACAAAACCAGGACAAAACCAGGACTAAACCAGGTCTAAACCAGGACAAAACCAGGTCTAAACCAGGTCCAAAACAGGACTAAACCAGGACTAAAACAGGTCTAAACCAGGTCCAAAACAGGACTAAACCAGGACTAAACCAGGTCTAAACCAGGACTAAACCAGGACTAAACCAGGACTAAACCAGGATTAAACCAGGACTAAACCAGGACTAAACCAGGACTAAACCAGGACTAAACCAGGACTAAACCAGGATTAAACCAGGACTAAACCAGGATTAAACCAGGACTAAACCAGGATTAAACCAGGACTAAAAATGACTCGACAAAATAAAAACAAGCATCTAAAAAATTCATGAATGAACCAGAACTGAACCAGGTCTAAACGAGGAGCAAACCAGAGAAAACAGGACTAAACCAGGACTAAATCAGGACCAGGACTAAACCAGGACTAAATCAGGACTAAACAAACCAGGGTCAAATCACAACTGAACCAAGACTAAGGTAGAACTAAACCAGGACTAAACCAGGTCTAACTCAAGATAAGATTAGGACTAAACCAGGTCTAAACTAGGGCTACACAAGAACTAGACAATGACTAAAACCAGGACTAATCAAGACCAAAACAGGTCTAATCCAGGACAAAACGAAGTGTAAAACAGAACTAAACCAGGACTAAACCAGGTCTAAACCTGAGGTAAACCAAGGACTAAACCAGAACCAAACCAGGACTAAACTTGGTCTAAACCAGGTCTAAATCAGGTCTAAACTAGGACTAATCGAGGACAAAACCAGGGGCAAGACAAGACTAAACTATGAACAAAACAGAACTAAACCAGGACTAAAACAGGTCTAAACCAGGACTAAACCAGGACTAAACCAGGACTAAAACAGGACTAAACCAGAGCTAAACCAAGGACTAAACTAGGACTAAACCTTGACCAACACAGAACTAAATCAAGGTCTTGGTCTTGGTCTAAACTTGATCAAAACCAGGACTAAGCATGGACAAAACCAGGACAAAACCCTGACCAAAACAGAACTAAACCAGGACTAAACCAGGACTAAACCAGGACTAAACTAGGACTAAAACAGGTCTAAACCAGAGCTAAACCAAGGACTAAACCAGGACTAAATGAAGTCTAATCCAGAACTAAACCAGGACTAAACCTTGACCAACAATGAACTAAATCAAGGTCTTGGTCTTGGTCTAAACTTGGTCTAAACCAAGACTAAGAGAGGACTAAACCAGGGGCAAAGCAGGACTAAACCCTGACCAAAACAGAACTAAACCCGGTCTAAACCCGGTCTAAACCCGGTCTAAACCCGGTCTAAACCGGTCTAAACCCGGTCTAAACCCAGTCTAAACCCGGTCTAAACCCAGTCTAAAACCCGGTCTAAACAGTCTAACCCGGTCTAAACCGGTCTAAAGTCTAAACCCGGTCTAAAACCGGTCTAAACCCAGTCTAAACCCGGTCTAAACCCGGTCTAAACCCGGTCTAAACCCGGTCTAAACCCAGTCTAAACCCGGTCTAAACCCGGTCTAAACCCGGTCTAACCCAGTCTAAACCCGTCTAAACCCGTCTAAACCGTCTAAACCCGGTCTAAACCCAGTCTAAACCCGGTCTAAACCCAGTCTAAACCCAGTCTAAACCCGGTCTAAACCCAGTCTAAACCCGGTCTAAACCCGGTCTAAACCCAGTCTAAACCCGGTCTAAACCCGGTCTAAATCCAGTCTAAACCCGGTCTAAACCCGGTCCTAAACCCGGTCTAAACCCGTCTAAACCCGTCTAAACCAGTCTAAACCCGGTCTAAACCCGGTCTAAACCCAGTCTAAACCCGGGTCTAAACCCGGTCTAAACCCGGTCTAAACCCGGTCTAAACCCGGGTCTAAACCCGGTCTAAACCCAGTCTAAACCCGGTCTAAACCCGGTCTAAACCAGTCTAAAACCCAGTCTAAACCCGGTCTAAAACCCGGTCTAAAACCCGGTCTAAAAACCCGGTCTAAACCCGGTCTAAACCCAGTCTAAACCCGGTCTAAACCCGGTCTAAACCCGGTCTAAACCCAGTCTAAACCCGTCTAAACCCGGTCTAAACCCGGTCTAAACCCAGTCTAAACCCGGTCTAAACCCGTCTAAACCCGGTCCAGTCTAAACCCGGTCTAAACCCGGTCTAAACCCGGTCTAAACCCGGTCTAAACCCAGTCTAAACCCAGTCTAAACCCGTCTAAACCCGGTCTAAACCCAGTCTAAACCCGTCTAAAACCCGGTCTAAACCCGGTCTAAACCCGGTCTAAACCCAGTCTAAACCCGGTCTAAACCCGGTCTAAACCCGGTCTAAACCCAGTCTAAACCCAGTCTAAACCCGGTCTAAACCCGGTCTAAACCCGGTCTAAACCCGTCTAAACCCAGTCTAAACCCGGTCTAAACCCGGTCTAAACCGGTCTAAACCCAGTCTAAACCCGGTCTAAACCCGGTCTAAACCCGGTCTAAACCCAGTCTAAACCCAGTCTAAACCCGGTCTAAACCCGGTCTAAACCCAGTCTAAACCCAGTCTAAACCCAGTCTAAACCCGTCTAAACCCGGTCTAAACCCGGTCTAAACCCGGTCTAAACCCGGTCTAAACCCAGTCTAAACCCAGTCTAAACCCAGTCTAAACCCGGTCTAAACCCAGTCTAACCCCGGTCTAAAACCCGGTCTAAACCCGGTCTAAACCCGGTCTAAACCCGGTCTAAACCCGGTCTAAACCGGTTGAGCGGGGGACAGTTCTGAGTGTGGGAATGTAAATAGTTTTGGGTGGATCAGGGCGCGAGACGAGGCCCTGGGACCCGGAGCTTTTTCCCCTGAGCCCCGAGTCCAACAGGAAGATTTCCTCTGGGAGACTCCAGACGCTCCGAGCTCCACACGGACGAAAACACTCAACGACAAACACTCCGGACTGTGTGGACGAGCAGGAGGACGTCACAGGGAAGGGCATCTGACACAATTATCAGGTTTAATAAAAGATCAGAAAGATTAAAGAGACGAACAGAGGACAAAAACAAGACTAAACCAGGACTAAAACAGGACAAAAACAAGACTAAACCAGGACTAAACCAGGACTAAAACAGAGGACAAAAACAAGACTAAACCAGGACTAAACAGGACTAAAACAGGACTAAACCAGGACTAAAACAGAGGACAAAAACAAGACTAAACCAGGACTAAAACAGGACAAAAACAAGACTAAACCAGGACTAAACCAGGACTAAACCAGGACAAAAACAAGACTAAACCAGGACTAAACCAGACTAAACAGGACTAAAAACAGAGAAACAGAAAAAAAGACTAAACAGGACTAAACCAGGACTAAACCAGGACTAAAACAGAGGACAAAAACAAGACTAAACCAGGACTAAAACAGGACTAAAACAGACTAAACAGGACTAAACCAGGACTAAAACAGACTAAAACAGGACTAAAACAGAGGACAAAAACAAGACTAAACAGGACTAAAAAGACAAAAAGGACTAAAAGGACAAAAACAGGACTAAAACAGGACTAAAAGGACTAAACAGGACTAAACCAGGACTAAACAGGAAAAAAAGACTAAACCAGACTAAAAAAAACAGGACTAAACCAGGACAAACAGGACTAAACAGGTCTAAAAGGACTAAACCAGGACTAAACAAGGACTAAACCAGGACTAAACCAGGACAAAACCAGGATCTAAACCAGGTCTAAACCAGGACTAAACCAGGACTAAACAAGGACTAAACCAGGACTAAACAAGGTCTAAACCAGGTCTAAAACAGGACTAAACCAGGACTAAAACAGGTCTAAACCAGGTCTAAATCTGGATTAAAACAGGACTAAACTAGGTTGTAACAAGGACTAAACCAGGACTCAGTCAGGACTAAACAAGGACAAAACCAGGACAAAACTAGGTCTAAGTCTGGACTAAAGTAGGACTCAACCGGAACTCAACCAGGTCTAATCCAGGACTCAACCAGGACTATTTTGGTTATGTAAAAAATCTGATATTTAAAATT
>NW_026570994.1:22429534-22504534 GCF_026225935.1 Boleophthalmus pectinirostris
GTAGATGGCGCCAACACGCTCGCGCTTTAAGGACCCGTCTTTAACACGTCAACGCGCCTCACTTATCTTTTTTTTTTTTTTTTTTTTCCACAGATCCCCTCGTCCAGCTGTTCCCCCCCCGCCCGGCGCCGCTCCCGACCCGCCGGCCCCGTCCCAGCGCCGCCCGACCTCAGCCCGCGGGATCAGGCTCGGCCGTAAGTGTCCACGTCCCCAAACGAGCCGCGGGACGTTCACGGGCGCCGCCTCCATCTTGTTCGGGGGGGAGGTTAAATTTGGCAGAGAAATGCAAAGTATGTTGCGCTGACAGACGTAAAGACTCCAGCACCTCGATAAAACCACGAGAGGGAAAAAGAGACGGACGGAGTTTGAAAAAAATCACACAAAACGGTTTTTAAAATGACAAATACACAAACAGTTTAGAGTTATTTTGTTTTTAAAGTCACTCAAAATGGAGTCTGGTGAGGTTTGAGTCATGTTCTAATGATGTTTAATCCTCAGAAACAGACCTGGACTTGTGTTTTGTTTCATTCACACGTGTTTGAACCTGTCGTTTTTAAAGTTTTAGTTTTTTTTCTTTTTACCTTTAGTTCAGTCAAAATCAGAAATTCCAAAAGAGCTGAAATGATCCAGATGATTCTAGTGTGTGGAGTTTCAAAACACAACGGAGCACTTCCTGTATCACCACATGACTAGAGTTTTGCAAAAATATTGAAATATCGATATATTGTATTGTTTAATGTGATGATACAGTATCGATATCGTGAGCTGTTGTATCGATAAAGATTTTTAGGTTTATTTTACTAAATGATTTTGTGTAAGAGCGACAGGTGTGTTGATAGTTTCACAGTTTTGAGTAAAATGCTTTTTGTATTAAACTGAGTGGACTTTTAGTGTCAGAGTCTAACTCATAGTCTCTGTTTTTCACAGAACCATATCGAATCGATATGAAATATATCGTATCGAATTGTATTGAATCGAAAGTGCACTGTATCGAAAAATGTATCGTATCGTGGCCGATGTGTGGAGTCGGGCTGAGTAGCATTAAGAAGTTGTTGATATGATCTATATCTGCATACAGTGCACTTTCAATTCGATACGATATATTTAAAATCGATTCAATAAAAAAATTTAAAGTCTAAATCATGTCTGTGATACTAAAATCTTTGTTAAACCACTTCAGTGGAAACGTCAAACGTGTCACATTAAAGAGTTTCCATCCATGTTCTTCCTCTTCTCTGGGGTCGGGTCTCGGGGGCATCAGTCTAAACAGGGACTCCCAGACTTCCATCACCCCAGACACTTCCTCCAGCTCCTCCAGTGGGACCTGAGGTGTTCCCAGGTCAGTCCAGAGACACAGTCCCTCCAGTGTGTCCTGGGTTTTCCCCCGGGGCCTCCTCCTGGTGGGACATGAACACCTCCTGAGGGACACGTCCAGGACACATCAGAACAGACGCTCGAGTCTCAACTGCTCCTCTCCACGTGGAGGAGCAGCGGCTCTACTCCGAGCTCCTCCCGTGTGACTGAGCTCCTCACTCTGTCTCTGAGGGAGACGCCCAGACGCCCTGTGGAGGAAACTCATTTCGAGCGCTTGTATCTGTGATCTGGTCCTTTCGGTCACTACCCAGAGTCATGACCAGAGGTGAGAGGAGGAACAAGACTGACGGTAAATCGAGAGCTTCGCCTTTCGACTCAGCTCCTCTTCACCACAACGACCGATACAGCGACGACATCACTGCAGACGCTGCACCTGTCCACCTGTCCACCTGTCAGTCTCACGCTCCGCCCTCGCCTCACTCCAGAACAAAACCCCGAGATACTTGAACTCCTCCACCTGAGGCAAACATTAAAGAGTTTCTTTCCTCTAAACAAACAACAAAACTGTAGCTGTAACAGAATCAACCAAAAAATACTCTTGGTGTTTTTATCAATATATCGATACAGCAGCTCATGATATCGATACTATATCATCACATTAAACGATAAATATTTGTGCACACCCCTGGTATCGAGGTGTGTATTGTATCGGCAACTTCTTAATGATACTCGGCCCTAAACATGACATCACAAGGTGGAACAGAACAGTGTTGGGGTTTTTTTCAGTTTGAGAGAAGAACTCAGTGTAAATGTTTGGGTTTGTGAGTTAAACATGTGTGAATGAAACAAAAAAACACAACTCCAGGTCTGTTTGTGCCGAGAAAACAACATTAAATATCGAACTATTATCTCTTTAACAGTGTCTTTTCTACTTTTCTACTTTTCTCCCGCCAGCGTCACGTTGTTCTCTTCTGACTTCCACGAGTTAAACTTGTCCAGACTTGAAGCGTGACCAGAAATATTTCTCAAATGGGTTGCCAGGTCAGAAGTTTTCAGGTCAGCGCTCGAGTCTGAGTTAAAGTTGTGAGCGGATGCAGTGAGCTCAGAGGCAGTGCCCCACATAACACCACCCACCACCACCAACAGAAACGCCACAAACACCAAACCTGCCAAACCTGCCGCTGATCTGACCGCCCCCGTCTGTTTAAAGACACACTGCGGAACATTAGGATCAGATATGACGATAAAAATGTTATTGCACAAAAACTCTTTCTTTCCGTGAGTGCGCTCGCTTCTCCAAAAACCCGACTCTAAGTCTACGTTCAGACTGCAGGGCTTAACGCTCGATTCCGATTTTTTTGTAAAATCCGATGTTTTTTCGAGGTCGTTCACATTTCCAATTAAATGCGACTTGTCTGTGACTCCAGTGTGAAGGTAAACGGCCCGAAAGTGTCCCACATGTGACACTGGAGACACGACGACGTCAACCCCATGCGTCAACCGCAGCGAGCGTGTGTGTGTTTACGGAAGTTGTTCAAATATGGTCGCGAGCATTGAGCACCTGGAGATTTTACAGTTTCGGTTTCTGCCTGCATCAGCGCAGAATAGTGACGTTTGTGTTGTCAGCTTCTTCTGGAGGGGCCTGAAAAGAGCCTTAAAAGAGAGTCCAGAAGGGTTAAAGGTGTTCAGAAACATGTCTCTTTATTTGGCTCACACAGGTACAGATCTCTTGATTCAAGTTGATTCACACAGCATCTCTCCACGTCACCTCTCCTAGTACAAGAAGAGCTGACAGCTTTATACTGACCATCTCGTCACAATATTGACAAACTGTAACTGGTATTTACAGGAAATTCACAGACATGTTGACCTAGACAGTGTAACACAGATAATCATATGTTAAAGAGTTCAGACACTCCCCCTTTATGTCTCATATACATCAGAAAGTCCATCATAACATGTCCCCAACTCATTGACATTTTAAAGTTCAGACACTGACTTCTCTTTATGACACATGTACAAGAACATTGAACCCTTCCACATTGCATGGTGAATTAACATAAATGAAAAACTAAAAATACAGAAATTAATTCCCACAGTGTCTTGTTGATAACGTGTAGGTGGATGAATGCACTTTGGCCGTTCAGACTGAAGTCACATGTCAAAAGATCAGATATGTGTCAGTTTCAGGAGCAAATATCCAAGTGTCCTGGATCTGTGTGGTTCAGACGTCATTAAAAGATCAGATACAGGAACACAGAGACAAAAAATCAGATTTGGGTCACTTCAGGCTGCAGTCTGAACGCAGCCTTATTTGTTCTGGAGGCGGAGTGCTCCTGCTTTTTTCCATGGAAATCTTGCTCCTTTGGCTGTAATGTTCCACAGTGTGGCATTAAACGTACTGTATCTATCTCCACGAAGAACGTTCCGAAGTTTAGTTTTAACTTTCTATTTCTTCTACGTTTGCTCTGCGGATGTTTGAAAGACGTTTAATTCGCCGTCAGCGGTTCTTTTCACTCAGAATATGAAAAAGACATTTTCCTTCTTCCGTGTTTCTATTTGTGCGTCCGATAATGCAGCAGGAGTTTAATATTATCGGGGATAAATACGCGAGGTTTACGTACTGTGTTTGACGCTACCGTGTTTCTTGCCTCTGACCAAAATATTTCCCAGCAGCAACGCGGGCTTTTAATAACAACGACGTCATCTGAAACTCACCTGTACAGTAAACAAAACAGGATGGTTGGACCAGACTGATTTAAAGGTTGTATAGAGGATTTTTTTAAGGGAAGAGAAATACAGCGACAGTCCTTGTGCGCGTTCAGAATCACTGTTGAAGTTTCCTGTCTAGAAGTAATTCAGCGACCGACGCGTCAGTTTTTAGACCCTTCGTCTGCTTCGGTCGCGCCATCGCTGGACGAGATCTCCAAGAATCACCTCAGTTTGGCTTTGCTACTTTTCCACTTCTCTTCTTCTTTCAGCGACCTCAAAAACGGACTTTCTTTTGCGGTGAACCGGTCGTGGATTCTCGTCCGCCGTCGCGACAAACTTTGTGCGAAATGCGAGGAAGCGACAGTTCGAAAAAGCCTCTAAGAACCGCTGCGTAAACCACGTAATCCCCGCGCTCCGACGAGTCAGTTACACTAGGGAGTTTGATTGACAACCTAACAGCCAATAGAAAATGAGGGAGCCTCGTTTTCTATTGGCTGATGTTTATCTGGCCTCAACACGTCCACAGTTGATAGATTTTTGTTCTTTTTTTTTTTTGGTCATCATAATTACAAAGCTGCTGCGTCTCTGTAATGGTATTTTAATCTTTCACTGACAGTTTGAAAATAAAAAAAATCCTCCATACAACCTTTAACTCTGGATAAAAATAACGCTAATAATTTTGGTATTTTTCTTCTATAAAAATCTAAAAACATGTCAACTTTTTTTCCAGGAATCAGGAGAAATCTGAAGACCGTAGACCAGGTCGTCCGTCAGTCCTCCTCACGACCTCAGTCCAAGTCCTGAGTCCAGTCCAGAGTCGTGTCCAGAGTCCAGACCGGAGCCCGTTGCCATGGAGAGGGTGCAGCACATGACCAAGTCTGCGATCCGGAGAGCGTCTCAGATCGAGGTGAACCCCCAGGCCAAGAGGAACCTCCAGGAGCTCTTCGTCAACTTCACCCTGATCCTCATCTGCCTCCTGCTCATCTACATCATCGTCCTCCTCAGCAGCTGAAGAGCGCGCGGGCTAACGCTACGAGCTAACGCTAAGCTAACGCTACGAGCTAACGCTAACGCTACAGGCTAACCTTTGAAATCGAGTAAACATGTTGATATTTCGATGGTTTGGGAGTCGAAAAACACACTTAAAACACAACTTAAATTAGCTCTGACCTTGAATCATGTTTAAAGAGAAAAATATTAGTTTAATTACCGTTTAAATCTTTTATTTTTACTGTAAAAGAGCGGCTAAATTAACGACTAGCACGCGCCACAGACCAGTGTTTCCCAAACTGTTTTTCTGGGGACCCATATTTTAAAAGCTACAAACTTTCACGACCCAAGTCCAGAGAAATTATTCGTAAATCACAAAATAAAGAACATTACTGAGGATATTTTATTGTTGACTCAAGTTTAAATAATGAAAAACACTCACTGAAGCAGCAATAAGTCGCCTATTTGGACTTTAAATGTGGCCCGTTTATTTTTCTTTTCAACATTCAATTGAAGCAGCAAAACTGGAACAAAATAATCAATAAAATAATGACAAAAAGATTAGAAATGATCCAAAACATGTCTTAAGATTTCAGCTTTTCTAGTGAGACGGGAGGTGTTCCTGTCTGGGTTTTTGTATCTTGTTCCAGACCCCAAAAAAATCTCTTTGGGAAACAGTGTCACAGACTGTATACGTGAGTGGACAAAGCTAAACCATCATGGGCGTGTTTCCGGCTCCACCGACTCTAGCTCCAATTGACTTCACATTGAAAAAAACGCGGCTCCTCTCTCGGTAACTGTCGCCGCGAGCTTCGTCGTTTTGGTCTTAAAATGTTGGCGTTAACCCGCTCTACATGCTCCTCGGGTTTTTTATTCAATAATTTTGTTCGTAAATAAAGATATGAACATTAATAACAGACAAATCAGACGCCTGCTTTCCCCCGAGGTCGTTCCTGATTGGCTCTTTGGTTGCTTTGATTCTCTCAAATATAAAACTCAGAAATTTACTCCTATAACTGCCAGCCTCGATGAGCTTCATTTGACTGGAGCCGAACGCTGTGGTGACGTCAAAGGAGCCGAGTCCACTTCTTTATACAGTCTGTCTTGGTCTTGGTAATTGATATTAAATATATATATATTTTATATTTATAATAGACTCTACTCACGCTTACGTCACAAATCAGGAAGAAGTTTGGAATCATGTGACGCCGACTTCCTTCGAGCTCTATTCGCCGTCGTAAGTCTGACAAAATCTAGTAAAAATGAGAGAATGTCCCAGATGTCCGAGTGCACTGGTTCATGTGTTTAGAAAAGACGAGACGCCAAATTCTAGTTGATTCCAAACAGCACAAACACACTTTTACGTCACTGGAAATCGTCGTCGTCGCGTGTTTCCGAACGTCGTCCCGGTTTGTGACGTAAACGTGAGCAGAGTCCACTTCAGGTGCTTCTTAAGAATCGACACCAAAATGACAGAAAGTTGAAAACTGAAGGTGCAAGAAACACAAGTGTTTAAATAATAATCTAGTGTAATATTGTCGAGGTGAACCAGCTGATATAGAGAGACAATACAGAACGTACATACATATCTGCATTAATATGTCGTGGTATAGATAAACACGGTGTCCACACGTCCCTGTTCACCCGGGACAGTCCCAGTCCTCAGTCCTGTGCCCCCGTCCCTGCAGATTTACACAAAACCAAGAAATGTCCCCAATGTCTCTGTTTTGGACCAATCTGATCCCAGTAAAAACAGGAGGTGTAACAAAGAAAACTCACAGTTCAGTTCATTTTTGGTTCAGTTTGGGAACAAAAACCGTTTGCGTGTTGTTTATTTGAGTTTTTATTAAACCAACAATTTGTTTCAACATGAAATAAACAGTAAAATAAAATTAATGGAAAGTGCTGATTGGTAAAACTAATAAGTTCAATAAAATATTCTCAAATAAGCAACAAATATAAAAAAAATGTATTCCTTGTAAACAGTAAACAAAACTTTTCAAAAAGTAAAGTGCAGCACAAACTAAACCAGAACTAAAACTAAAACTAAAAATTCCAGCATGAACTTTTACTCAATCTTCAGATTTTTGGCCAGAAAACTGCAGTGGAGCAGATCTGGTTGGGAGGGACGAGGTCGAGTCGGGGGATCATAGTTTTGAAGACGTGGCTCTAAATATAAAACCTGCAGGAAACTCTTCCCCATCACAGATGAATTCTCCCGTGAAGATTAAAGAGTCGAGTCTCGTGAAGCTGCACATGTAAACAAACATGAACTGCACCAAACCAAACGTCCTGAACCACAAACACATGAACCGTTACACGTCCAGTAAAGAGACGCAGAAGAGAGTCAAGAAAAAACCACCAAAACACAAAGACAATGTGACTATAGGCGAGTTTCACTGTTGACAAAAGCGCGTGTTGCATGATGGGAATTATTTTGTTCGGCGGCAAGAAACACTAATTGAACATGACGGACGGAGCGAGAAAACACGTAAAGGTATTGATCCTGGTTATTTATCCACTCGAACGGCAGACGACCCAAGACCATTTGACCAGAAATTGATCATAAACATCGACAGACGACAAATCACCTTTTCAACCCCGACAAAAGTGAAACCAAACCACATCAGAATCTCCAACTCCCTGGACAAATATTCACTTTGGCGACATCCACGATGACCAGTGTTGGAGAGTAACAGATTACATGTACCAGAGTAATCAGAGTACAAATGATGAGTAACTGTATTCAGTTACAGTTACTGTTTCCGTGAGTGGTAATTGGATTACAGTTACTTTGTTGAAATAAATGGATTAAACAGAGGGATTTTACTGTTTTGGCGTTTTGGGCTAAATCCCCCTTTTTTTTCGGTAATTCCACTCATTGCCGGAAACTAAACCAGGACTAAACCAGGTCTAAACTAGATCTAAACCAGGACTAAACCAGGACTAAACCAGGACTAACCAGGACTAAACCAGGACTAAACCAGGTCTAAAACTAGATCTAAACCAGGACTAAACCAGGATTAAACCAGGTCTAAACCAGGACTAAACCAGGACTAAAACAAGGACTAAACCAGGACTAAACTAGATCTAAACCAGGTCTAAACCAGGACTAAACCAAGGTCTAAACCAGGAACTAAAACAAAACCAGGACTAAACCAGGACTAAACCAGGCTAAACCAGGACTAAACCAGGACTAAACCAGGACTAAAACAGGACTAAACCAGGATCTAAACCAGGTCTAAACTAAACTTTACGAAAAAGACATTTTCCTTCTTCCGTGCTTCTATTTGTGCAGCAGGAGTTTAACATCATCAAGGATAAATACGTGAGGTTTACACTCTGTGTTTGACGCTACCGTGTTTCAGCCTCCGACCAAAATATTTCCCAGCAGCAACGCGGGCTTTAATAACAATGACGTCATCTGAAACTCGCCTGTACTCAGTCGTGTCAGTCACCAATGCAAATCAGTTTTCTTTAATTAAACTCGTCTCATCATTTGATTTTGACCGAGCGCCACAGACCGAGAGTTTCCCAGATTCTGACGTTGTAAATGTGGTGAGAATAACTGGAGCTGGAGCCGGAGCTGGAGCCGGAGCCGGAGCCGGAGCCGGAGCCGGAGCCGGAGCCGGAGCCGGAGCCGGAGCTCAGGCACACGTCTCCCCTCCTCAGATGAAGCTCTTCACCGGGTTAAATATAAACGGTGTCAGATAAAATAAACATGTGGACAGAAGTGGGATTGTGCAGAGTCGAACCGCGATTAAACACGACGAGCGGAGGAAACAGAAACTCCACAGCTGAAAAACGACTTCCACCTGCCACACGGACTCAAGGACTGAACCAGGACTGAACCAGGACTGAACCAGGACTAAAACAGGACTAAACAGGACTAAAACAAGACTGAACCAGGACTGAACCAGGACTGAACCAGGACTAAACCAGGACTAAAAAAACAAGACTGAACAGGACTGAACCAGGACTAAAAACAACAGGACTAAACACAGGACTGAAACCAGGACTGAACCAGGACTAAACCAGGACTAAAACAGGACTGAACCAGGACTAAACCAGGACTAAAACAAGACTGAACCAGGACTGAACCAGGACTGAACCAGGACTAAAACAGGACTGAACCAGGACTGAACCAGGACTGAACCAGGACTAAAACAAGACTGAACCAGGACTGAACCAGGACTAAAACAAGGACTGAACAGGACTAAACCAGGAACTAAAACAGGACTGAACCAGGACTGACCAGGACTAAAACCAGGACTAAACCAGGACTGAACCAAGGACTAAAACAGGACTGAACCAGGACTGAAACCAGGACTGAACAGGACTAAACCAGGACTGAACCAGGACTAAACAGGACTGAACCAGGACTAAACTAAGACTGAACCAGGACTGAAACCAGGACTAAAACAAGACTGAACCAGGACTGAACAGGACTGAACCAGGACTAAACCAGGACTAAAACAAGACTGAACCAGGACTGAACCAGGACTGAAACCAGGACTAAACCAGGAACTGAACAGGACTGAACCAGGAACAGGACTAAACCAGGACTGAACCAGGACTGAACCAGGACTGAACCAGGACTAAAACAGGACTGAACCAGGACTAAAACAGGACTAAACCAGGACTAAACCAGGACTAAACCAGGACTGAACCAGGACTAAAACAGGACTGAACCAGGACTGAAACAGGACTGAACCAGGACTAAAACAAGGACTGAACCAGGACTAAAACAGGACTAAACCAGGACTGAACCAGGAAAAAAGACTGAACCAGGACTGAACCAGGACTAAAACAAGACTGAACCAGGACTGAAACAGGACTAAAACAGGACTAAAACAAGACTAAACCAGGACTAAACAGGACTAAACCAGGACTGAACCAGGACTAAACCAGGACTGACTAAACCAGGACTAAACCAGGACTAGACCAGGACTAAATCTAAACTGGACGTCTCAAATTTAAATCATAAACTTTGACATAAAGCTTCATTGTGTAACTTTCTGTTGGTGGAAATGAACCTGTTTGAAGTTAAAGCCACACTACGGAACATTCTCCACAATGTGTTTTATGTCATAATGTGGAATCGTTGAGGCAGAAGAATAATGTTTCCATATTAGTTCACACATTAGTCCTGTAGTAGTGAGAGTGAGGTCTGTGGAGAGGCGAGCTCACTGTTTGTCATTCAGAATTATCATGAAAAAACACACTTCTATTTGAGTTTGTTTGGCAGAAAAGTTACACACTGTGGCTTTAAAGGTGTAACTTTCCTGGAAGAGTCGGGGCCGCCTCCATAAAACACAAACACTAAAAAAATTAAAATCATAAAAACGTTTAAAATACATAAAAATAAATAAAACTCAATCATATTTCAAGGTTGAGTTCGTTTTAAATGAGAATTTGATGAGGAATCGTTCATTTCGATCTGATTCTTTGGCCTTGAATGTTCCACAGAACGGCATTAAACTGACCCGTCTCCATGGAAACGAGCAGGCGACGCCCCCGAGCCAGTAAAGTCACGGGTTATATCTGTGGAAAGGCGAGCCTGGCCACAGTAAAACCCCGATCACACGAGATCAGTTTGGTGATTCGTCGTAACTGCGGAGGAACCAGAGAACTTCATCCAGAACAAACGCGACGTGTTTGGAATTTGTAAAGTTAAAAAATCGATGCAGTTCAGTAAAAATAAAATCTAAATCAAGTCTGTGACGCTAAAAGTCTTTGTTAAACCACTTCTTCTCGTGCAAAGTTAAAAACGAAACACAAACATTTTAATCGTCAAAAAAAAACAGCGAAAACGTCAAATGTTTCGCATAAACGAGTTTCCACAAAACTGTAGCTGGAACTAAATAATTTAATAAAATAAACAAAACAAAAAAAAAAATCCTCTTGGCGATATATCGATACAGCAGCCGACGATACCGATACTGTATCATCACATTAAACGACACCATATATCGATATTTTGATATTTTCACACACTCCTGAAGCCAAAATCTACCTTTAAATCCTGTATTTTCGTTTTCAGCGCAGTCGCCTCTCCACAGATCTGACCTGTCACTTCACCTCTATGCATCGCCTGCTTGTTTGCTGCGGAAATATAATCACAGAAAATGTAAAAAATTCCGAGTAAAACGAGCAGCTGTCAGACTCTCCTGCGGTAAAGTTACGCAGTGCAGCTTTAAAATTCAAACCGTCTCTAAATAAATAAATAAAAAAGGCATTAAATAATAATAAATAATCTTTAACTGTTATAAAGTCCTAAAACCAGTTAAAAATATAACAGAATATTTAAAAAAAGCACAATTACTCCAGTGTTACGTTACAAATCCTGTTGTGTGGCGCCCTCTGGTGGTCAATCTTCAGACGTACAGGCCTAAAAAGTGCAATAATTTTTAACATTTTCGCGGTAAAACGTCGGCTTTTTTACCCCTTTTACATTTCGTAGAGCTGCCAGACTTTAAGCATCGACGGATATTTTGTGAATTGTTTAAAATCCTGGAAACGTTTTTAAAAATGAAGTAAAAATATGTTTGTGTCTAAATGTTGTTTTCGTTTGCGCTTTTCACTTTTGCATGGTTTTGAAGAAATGTCTGCGTAGTAAAGAAACGTGTATAAACGGATAAATGCACTGAACATTGATTGTGTTTTTAGTTTGAAATGATAAACGTCACGTCCAAAAACACCGAGGTTTGGTTTGGTTGTTTGTTCGTCTGTAAACGTTTGTTGTTTTAAACTGTTTAAAAGTCTGAAAGTCTTTAAATAAAACTGCACGTCTATAAATAAAAGTCTGAAAGTTCATGGTTTTATTTGTTTTATGACGTTTATGGGAAAATAAAATGTACACAGTGTGAGACCTGGTTTAGTCCTGGTTTAGTCCTGGTTTAGTTTAGACCTGGTTTAGACCTGGTTTAGACCTGGTTTTAGACCTGTTTAGACCTGGTTTAGACCTGGTTTTGACCTGGTTTTAATCCTGATTTAGTCCTGGTTTAGTCCTGATTTAGACCTGGTTTAGACCTGGTTTAGTCCTGGTTTTAGACCTGGTTTACCTGGTTTAGTCCTGGTTTAGTCCTGGTTTACCTGGTTTAGACCTGGTTTAGACCTGTTTAGTCCTGGTTTAGTCCTGGTTTACCTGGTTTAGTCCTGGTTTAGACCTGGTTTAGTCCTGGTTTAGTTCCTGGTTTAGTCCTGGTTTAGACCTGGTTTAGTCCTGTTTTAGTCCTGGTTTAGACCTGGTTTAGTCCTGTGTTTTAGTCCTGGTTTAGACCTGGTTTTAGACCTGGTTTAGACCTGGTTTACCTGGTTTCCTGGTTTAGACCTGGTTTAGACCTGGTTTAGACCTGGTTTAAGTCCTGTTTTAGTCCTGGTTTAGTCCTGTTTTAGTCCTGGTTTAGACCTGGTTTTAGACCTGTTTTGTTTAGTCCTGGTTTAGACCTGGTTTAGACCTGGTTTAGTCCTGTTTTAGTCCTGGTTTTAGTTTAGTCCTGGTTTAGTCCTGGTTTAGTCCTGGTTTAGACCTGGTTTAGTCCTGGTTTAGTCCTGGTTTAGACCTGGTTTAGACCTGGTTTAGTCCTGGTTTAGTCCTGGTTTAGTCCTGGTTTAGACCTGGTTTAGTCCTGGTTTAGTCCTGTCCTTTTAGTCCTGGTTTAGACCTGGTTTAGTCCTGGTTTAGTCCTGGTTTAGACCTGGTTTAGTCCTGTTTTAGTCCTGGTTTTACCTGGTTTAGACCTGGTTTAGACCTGGTTTAGTCCTGGTTTTAGACCTGGTTTAGTTTAGTCCTGGTTTAGTCCTGGTTTAGACCTGGTTTAGACCTGGTTTTAGTCCTGTTTTAGTCCTGGTTTTAGACCTGGTTTAGTTTAGTCCTGGTTTAGTCCGTCCTGGTTTAGACCTGGTTTAGACCTGGTTTAGACCTGGTTTTAGTCCTGGTTTACTGGTTTAGTCCTGGTTTAGTCCTGGTTTAGACCTGGTTTAGACCTGGTTTAGTCCTGGTTTAGACCTGGTTTAGACCTGGTCCTGGTTTAGTCCTGGTTTAGTCCTGTAATGTAAATGTAAAAAATTCCGAGTAAAACGAGCAGCTGTCAGACTCTCCTGCAGTAAAGTTACGCAGTGCAGCTTTAAAATTCAAACCGTCTCTAAATAAATAAATAAAAAAGGCATTAAATAATCTTTAACTGTTATAAAGTCCTAAAACCAGTTAAAAATATAACAGAATATTTTAAAAAAGCACAATTACTCCAGTGTTACGTTACAAATCCTGTTGTGTGGCGCCCTCTGGTGGTCAATCTTCAGACGTACAGGCCTAAAAAGTGCAATAATTTTTAACATTTTCGCGGTAAAACGTCGGCTTTTTTACCCCTTTTACATTTCGTAGAGCTGCCAGACTTTAAGCATCGACGGATATTTTGTGAATTGTTTAAAATCCTGGAAACGTTTTTAAAAATGAAGTAAAAATATGTTTGTGTCTAAATGTTGTTTTCGTTTGCGCTTTTCACTTTTGCATGGTTTTGAAGAAATGTCTGCGTAGTAAAGAAACGTGTATAAACGGATAAATGCACTGAACATTGATTGTGTTTTTAGTTTGAAATGATAAACGTCACGTCCAAAAACACCGAGGTTTGGTTTGGTTGTTTGTTCGTCTGTAAACGTTTGTTGTTTTAAACTGTTTAAAAGTCTGAAAGTCTTTAAATAAAACTGCACGTCTATAAATAAAAGTCTGAAAGTTCATGGTTTTATTTGTTTTATGACGTTTATGGGAAAATAAAATGTACACAGTAGTGAGACCTGGTTTAGACCTGGTTTAGTCCTGGTTTAGACCTGGTTTAGTCCTGGTTTAGACCTGGTTTAGACCTGGTTTAGTCCTGGTTTAGTCCTGGTTTAGTCCTGTTTTTACCTGGTTTAGTTTACCTGGTTTAGTCCTGGTTTAGTCCTGGTTTAGTCCTGGTTTAGTCCTGGTTTAGACCTGGTTTAGTCCTGGTTTAGTCCTGGTTTAGTCCTGGTTTACCTGGTTTAGTCCTGGTTTAGTCCTGGTTTTAGTCCTGGTTTAGACCTGGTTTAGACCTGGTTTAGTTTAGTCCTGGTTTAGTCCTGGTTTACCTGGTTTAGTCCTGGTTTAGACCTGGTTTAGTCCTGGTTTAAGTCCTGGTTTAGAGTCCTGGTTTAGTCCTGGTTTAGTCCTGGTTTAGAGTCCTGGTTTAGACCTGTTTAGTTTTAGTCCTGGTTTAGACCTGGTTTAGTCCTGGTTTAGACCTGGTTTAGACCTGGTTTAGACCTGGTTTAGACCTGGTTTAGTCCTGGTTTAGTCCTGGTTTAGTCCTGGTTTAGACCTGGTTTAGTCCTGTTTTAGTCCTGGTTTAGACCTGGTTTAGTCCTGGTTTAGTCCTGGTTTAGTCCTGGTTTTAGACCTGGTTTAGACCTGGTTTAGTCCTGGTTTTAGTCCTGGTTTTAGTCCTGGTTTAGTCCTGGTTTAGTCCTGGTTTAGTCCTGGTTTTAGACCTGGTTTAGTTTAGTCCTGGTTTAGACCTGGTTTAGACCTGGTTTAGTCCTGGTTTTAGTCCTGGTTTAGAGTCCTGGTTTAGTCCTGGTTTAGACCTGGTTTACCTGGTTTAGACCTGGTTTAGTCCTGGTTTAGTCCTGGTTTAGTCCTGGTTTAGTCCTGGTTTAGACCTGGTTTTAGACCTGGTTTTAGTCCTGGTTTTAGACCTGGTTTAGTCCTGGTTTAGTCCTGGTTTAGTCCTGGTTTAGTCCTGGTTTAGTCCTGGTTTAGTCCTGGTTTATCCTGGTTTAGTCCTGGTTTTTAGTCCTGGTTTAGTCCTGGTTTTAGTCCTGGTTTAGACCTGGTTTAGACCTGGTTTAGTCCTGGTTTATTCCTGGTTTAGACCTGGTTTAGTCCTGGTTTTAGTCCTGGTTTAGTCCTGGTTTAGACCTGGTTTAGTCCTGGTTTAGTCCTGGTTTAGACCTGGTTTAGTCCTGGTTTAGACCTGGTTTAGACCTGGTTTTAGTCCTGGTTTAGACCTGGTTTTAGTCCTGGTTTAGACCTGGTTTAGACCTGGTTTAGTCCTGGTTTAGTCCTGGTTTAGTCCTGTTTAGACCCTGGTTTAGTCCTGGTTTAGTCCTGGTTTTAGTCCTGGTTTAGTCCTGGTTTAGTCCTGGTTTAGTCCTGTTTTAGTCCTGGTTTAGTCCTGGTTTAGTCCTGGTCCGTGTGTATCTCTTATCTCTGAGTCACTTGTTTAAATCTCCTGTTGTGGTTCAGATAAATCGAGTCTTTCAGGTCAAATCGTGTTGGAGTAAAACTCAGATTCAAGTTTGAGACGGAGCAGTGCCTCCAGTTAGAATCACACCCTGAAAAAATGAACGTTAATGTAAATAAAGTGTCAATAAATAAAACAAAAGTGGTGAGAAATGAAACAGAGACGAGGCAAAAGTCACAATAATAATTTTACTGTTTCGTACATACAACAGAACTCATAGAAATATAAATAAATATCGTTATAATTGTTTATATAATTTTAAAATCGACAAAGACACGTTTACAGGAGACGCAGCCCTGATCGACAAACAGCCACCATGAAAAAAAAAAAAAAAACAAGTTAAAAATCTAAATATCTCCAAAAAAATGAAGCGACCCGGACGAGAGCGCGAGACGTTTCTGCCACTGGAGTCGCGGTCGTGTGAAGTTTTCATGCAACAGTCAGAGACACGGAAAGTTCTGGAATGTTTCTGATCGTTTCAAAAATAAAAAATAAATAAATAAATAAATCACCAAAGAGTCCGGATCACACGTCTTAGATTTAGTCCAGGTTCTGAAGTCGTTTTCTCGTCACAAAAAAGATCTGGAGTTGAGTTTTGTTTTATTTAAAAAAAAAAAAAAACTTCTCTCAAACTGAAAACACTCAGTTCTGTTTCTACAAACACTAAACCAGGTCTGAACCAGGTCTAAACCAGGTCTAAACCAGGTCTGAAACCAGGTCTGAAACCAGGTCTAAACCAGGTCTAAACCAGGTCTGAAACCAGGTCTGAACCAGGTCTAAACCAGGTCTAAACCAGGTCTAAACCAGGTCTAAACCAGGTCTAAACCTGTCTAAACCAGGTCTGAACCAGGTCTGAACCAGGTCTGACTGAGATCTAACCAAGGTCTAAACCAGGTCTAATCTGAACCACCTGGTAAACTGAACCAGGTCTAAACCAGGTCTAAACCAGGTCTAAACCAGGTCTAAACTGAGGTCTAACCGAGGTCTAACTGAGGTCTAAACCAGTTGTAAACCAGTTCCAAATCAGGTCCAAACTAGGCCTAAACTAGGTCTAAACAAGGACTAAACCAGGTCTAACCAAGGTCTAAACAAGGGCTAAACCAGGTCTAACCAAGGTCTATCCCGAGGTCTATCCTGGGGTCTAAACCAGGTCTAACCGGGGTTCTAAACCAGGTCTAATCTGAGGTCTAACCCGAGGTCTAAACCAGGTCCATACCTGGTCTAAACCAGGTCCAAACCAGGTCTAAACCAGGTCTAACCAGGTCTAAACCTGAGGTCTAAATCCAGGTCCAAACCAGGTCTAACCCATGATCAGAACCAGGACCGGGATTAAACCAAGTCAAAGCCAAGTCTAAACTAGGTCTAAACCAGGTCTGAACCAGGCTCAAACCAGGTCTGAACCAGGTCTGAACCAGGTCTAAACCAGGTCTAAACCAGGTCTAAACCAGGTCTAAACCAGGACTAAACCAGGTCTAAACCAGGTCTAAACCAGGTCTAAACCAGGTCTGAACCAGGTCTAAACCAGGACTAAACCAGGACTAAACCAGGACTAAACCAGGTCTAAACCAGGTCTAAAACCAGGTCTAAACCAGGTCTAAACCAGGTCTAAACCAGGTCTAAACCAGGTCTAAACCAGGTCTAAACCAGGACTAAACCAGGTCTAAACCAGGTCTGTACTTAAAGCTCCACTGTGTAACTTTTCTGGTGGAGGCTCCGTCAGACGCTTTTCTCCACTGTTTGATGTTGTTGTTTTGTCTGGAAAGTTCCACAGTGTGGCATTAAACCTTTCTATCTCCACGGAGACCAAACCAGACCCAGTTCCAGGTCAGATCTGTGGAGAGGCGCCGCCGCTCACAGACAGAACACCTTTTTTCTTTGTTTTTGAGGTATTTTTGAGCCATAAAACCATCTGGAATTGAATAAATGTAAAGAAAGTAGAGCTGAGCTAAAGGTAAAAGGAGCTCCCACTTGATGACATCACAAGGTGGAACAGGGCGTCTGGAGATGTAAACAGACGAAATAAAAGTAATAAATAAAAACTCCAGGTTTGTTTTTGAGGAGGAAACAACAGGAGAACAGGACTTAAACCTCACAAGAGTCGGTTTGTGTAACACGGGACCTTTAATCCTTCAATTTGGGACAATTTTACCAAATATTTTAATTATATTTTTGTGAAAACTGAAAAAAAATAAAAATAAATCAAGTGAAAAAAGTGAAAATGAAGCAGAATTTCGTGAATAAATCTGTGAAATTAAAGTATGTATTGCAAGTCTTCAGCCCAAATGTTACGTCTTTATTTACATTGAAGAACAGCAGAGTTTGATCTGTTTTCACCGCAGACGGGAAGAGAAGGATTCATCTGGATTCATCTGGATTCATCTGGATTCATCTGGATTCATCTGGATTCATCTGGATTCGTCTTAAACGTGTTTTAGTAAAATGAATAGTTCAACCTGTCCTGGGCCCTTTAACCAGAGGGATGTTTTTTCTTTGCCCTGACGACCTTCTGGCAGTTTCACTTTGACACGTCCAAGATGTTGTCAAAAACAATGAATGTTTGTTTGTATGTATCGACCTTTGGTTTTCCAGAAAACTTCTCTAACTATTCAACGTTACAGCTGCGAGTTTTGGCGTTTACGTCTCTTGTCGCGAGACGCCGTCTCCTCTTGCACTGGAAATGTACAAAAGCCTCGTTCAGCCCTCGACGCATTAATGAAGTTCTGTCCTTTTTGAAAGTAGAGAAGATGAGGTTTTCCAAGAAAGGAAACATAAGGACATTTTTTAGAAAGTGGCAGCCATTTATTGACTTATTTAAAACAGTCTAAACCAGGGGTGGGCAAACTTTTTGGCTCGCGGGCCACATAGGGTCCTAAAGTTTGGCTGAAGGGCCGGACAGAAAATAAGACATAACGTGTTAAAGAGCTCAGATTCATTACATCATCACGTTTATGTAGAACTTCAGACGCGTCGACGTTTCTGAACGATTCAGACACATAAAAGTGAATAAATCTGTTCCACTGCACACGACACGGAAATAAACATCATGAGCTCGACGCTGTAAAACTGGACACTGTGAAGTTGCACATCGACATTTACATCTCAGAAGTTTCATTTTTACCACCTTAAAATGGAAGCAGTGCAGTTTTATAACTTGAACACAAACTGCTTCACTCATGGTCCCAATGACTCCTGTAAGAACACTTTCCCATGAAGCATTGCGGCCAACATAACACGCCGCACCTCAACGTATATGTAGTGTCGCCATCTACTGGGAAACGATGGAAATGCACGACAAATAAAACATCAACAAGGTTTATTTTTGTCATTTCTTCCAGTTCGGCGGCCGGATTAAAAGGTTTAAAGGGCCGTAGTTTGCCCACCCCTGGTCTAAACCAACCACCTACTCTAACCCTTCTTTATTACTATTATTATTATATTATTATTAAATGTTTCCTTGATTATGATTCTATTGTATTTATTTATTTTATTTTCTATTTGTTACATATATTTCTTGAGTGATTTGTTTTTGTTAGTTATGTTTTTTCTGCATAAAAATGGAAAAAGTGTGTGTCCATGTGTTGTTTGAATGACACACGCATGAATAAAAACATATGAAACAGAAAAAAAAAAACATCATTTGTGTAAAGAAAAGTTACTGAAGAAAAGTGGCGGGTGGAGTAGTGGGTTAAGCATCTGCCCGTTAACCAGAAGAATTAAAAAAAAAAAAGTTTGTGATGTAAAAGAAAAGATAGAATAAAGCTGTAAACATGTTCCACATTTACAGAAAACACAAGTGTAAACTGGTTAGTGCTTCTGCCTCGTAACAAGAAGGTTTCTGGTTCAGTTTCTAGAGAAAAAAACTAAAAAAAACGGGTGAAACGCGGAGCTCAAATAAACAGTTTCTCTTCCCGTGTGCGGCTCTCGTCCCTTTTACCTCCAACAAGATCAGATTAAACAGACACGTACACGAACACGACGGACGGATCAAGCCACTTCGAATGTGCAAGTTTAACTCAACGTTTTTCACATTTTATGGATGAAAAAACACAGAAAACGTCCCTTTTTTTTTTTTTTTTCTATTGCAAATCTGCCCTTGGACAAGCCGTACCTGAAAAACACCTTTAAAAGACAAGAAAAAGACTCAAAAATGAACACGTAAAGGTAAAGTTCAACCTGCATTGTCGCATTTCGTATCGTAACGTGACAAAAAAAAGTGTTATTGTTTGTTCACAGTGCGCGCGGAGAAACGGATCCTTCAAAATAAAAGCCCATCTCAGACATTCTTCGGCTTTATTTTGAAAACCGAGGGGGATTGAAAAGAAAACTGGGAAAATGTGCAAATTTAAAAAAAGATTCTCCTTTTCCGAAGCGTGATACAGGCACCATTGTCGAAAGTACTCGAAGTAAACGAAGTAGAAGTAGTGGATATTTCCAAGTAAAATCCAGAATAAAAACAATAAAGAGTAAAAGTGTGCTCATCGTGTGAACTGTACAGAGTTTCTTGGACTGAGGTCTTGATGAAAAACTGTCTCGCAGAAATAATCATCGGCACACGTCAATATTTCGACATTTAAGATAAAAAAATAAGACTTTAATTTCATTTTAAAGCTCCGATATAACACGAAACGGACTCTCGTGAGCGTTTAAAGTCGGGTTCTGATGTCGTTTCTTCGTCAAAAACGGAGCTGGAGTTGTGTTTTGTTTTTTGTTTTCACGTGTTTAAAGGTTGTATGGAGGATTTTTTTTTAGTTTCAAACTGTCAGTGAAAGATTAAAATACCATTACAGAGACGCAGCAGCTTTGTAATTATGACGACCAAAAAAAAAAAAGAACGAAAATCTATCAACTGTGGACGTGTTGAGGCCAGATAAACATCAGCCAATAGAAAACGAGGCTCCCTCATTTTCTATTGGCTGTTAGGTTGTCAATCAAACTCCCTAGTGTAACTGACTCGTCGGAGTGCGGGGATTACGTGGTTTATGCGGCGGTTCTTAGAGGCTTTTTCGAACTGTCGCTTCCTCGCATTTCGCACAAAGTTTGTCGCGACGGCGGACGAGAATCGACGACCGGTTCGCCGCAAAAGAAAGTCCGTTTTTGAGGTCGCTGAAAGAAGAAGAGAAGAGGAAAAGTAGCAAAGCCAAACTGAGGTGATTCTTGGAGATCTCGTCCAGCGATGGCGCGACCGAAGCAGACGAAGGGTCTAAAAACTGACGCGTCGGTCGCTGAATTACTTCTAGACAGGAAACTTCAACAGTGATTCTGAATAAATCCTCTATACAACCTTTAAGTACCTTTTTATTATTCGTCTGTTTACATCTGCAAAGCTGCAAACGCTCTGTTCCACTCGATGATGTCATGAAGTGGTAGTTTTCAAGTGAACAGCTGCTTTTACCTTTACACAGTGGTAGAAGATAAGAAAGAAAAAGTGCTGAATTTAAGTATAAATGTTGCGTATCCAGGGTTCCCACTCTTTTCGACAACATTTCAAAACTTTTCCATGACTTTTCCATGACCTAAAGTGAAGTTTCCATGATTTTACGGCACCAAAATGTGTAGAATTGATCAGAGTTTTAGGTCTAAATCTGAAATGTTTAACTTTCCGCTCACTTTATGGTTTGGGATTATACATTTTCCAGGTTTTTATTGAAATTCAAGTCGGGAAAGTCCAAAGAAGAGCTTGAAATGACACAAAGGTAAAAACTGAAGAGACAGAAGTTAAAAAAAAAAAAAAAAAAATAAAAGATAAAAAAAACACAAGTCCAAGTTCTGCCAAAACGACCTCAGGAAAAAAGAACAAGACGGTAAAACTTGAAAACCTGGAGTGTCCAGACTCAGTGTTGTGGAGTAACAGATTACATGTACCAGAGTAATCAGAGTACAAATGATGAGTAACTGTATTCAGTTACAGTTACTGTTTCAGTGAGTGGGAATTGGATTACAGTTACTTTGTTGAAATAAATGAGATTAAACAGAGGGATTTTACTGTTTTTACATTTTGGACTAAAACCAGAACTAAACCAGGACTAAACCAGGACTAAACCAGGTCTAAACCAGGACTAAACCAGGTCTAAACCAGGACTAAACCAGGTCTAAACCAGGACTAAACCAGGACTAAACCAGGACTAAACCAGGTCTAAACCAGGACTAAACCAGGACTAAACCAGGGTCTAAACCAGGACTAAACCAGGTCTAAACCAGGACTAAACCAGGACTAAACCAGGACTAAACCAGGTCTAAACCAGGACTAAACCAGGTCTAAACCAGGACTAAACCAGGTCTAAACCAGGACTAAAACCAGGACTAAACCAGGACTAAACCAGGTCTAAACCAGGACTAAAACCAGGACTAAACCAGGTCTAAACCAGGACTAAACCAGGTCTAAACCAGGTCTAAACCAGGTCTAAACCAGGTCTAAACCAGGTCTAAACCAGGACTAAACCAGTCTAAACCACTAAACCAGGACTAAACCAGGACTAAAACCAGGTCTAAACCAGGACTAAACCAGGTCTAAACCAGGTCTAAACCAGGTCTAAACCAGGTCTAAACCAGGACTAAACCAGGTCTAAACCAGGACTAAACCAGGTCTAAACCAGGACTAAACCAGGACTAAAACAAGACTTAACAGGACTAAATCCTGCTGTGTGGACCGTGGCTCTTTTGTTAATAATATTTTTAATTTGGTTCAGTAAAGTCTGGACTTTTTATTTTCTTTTATCAGATAAAACTTCTTATGTGAAGATTTCCTCGTCTTTGTTTCTCTACAGAAAATCAAATAATCCAAAGTAATCAGATTACATTACTCACTTTAAGTCATTTAATGGATTCTGTTACAAACTACATGTTGGTGTGTGTAATCTGTAATCTGTAGGGGATTACATTTTAAAAGTAAACTTCCCCACACTGTCCAGACTTAAACCCGATCGAGCTGAAGACTGAGGAGTGAAGCGACCGACAGGTGCCACATGTTTATGGGAACTTCTGCGACTCGGGAAAAACTTTCTCAACAATATTTGATTTGTGTCGTAAAAAGAAGGAGACACGAGTGAGTTCAGCTCTTATCAACAACATCATCTGGACTTTCTACTCTGTTACAGTTTTGTAAAAGTAAAAAAAGTCAAAGTCTTGTTTTTTATTATCGTCTGAGCTGCAGTTTTTCTTTTCTCTGGTTTCTGCTCTTTCGAGAACTTTTTCTTCCACCGCTGCCTTTAGTTCAGTCGAGATTTGCAATTCCACGACTGAAAAACTGATCCAAAAGATTCTCGTGAAGGTGTGTGGAGTTTAAAAACACAGTGGAGCACTTCCTGTGTGACATCACGAGGTGGAACAGAGGTTTGAGAGAAAAAACTGAGCCTAAAAACACTTCAAAAACACAACTCCAGTTCCGTTTGTGACGAGGAAACGACATTAAAACTTCAGAAAACTGTGTAATATGGAACTTTAAAGCTTCACTGTGGCACTTTTCTGTCGATGCTGCCTGGAATGTTCCACGGTACGGCATTGAAACGTTTCTATCTCCATGGAGACGAGCACCAGCGGGCAGAGGTGGACGGGTCAGATCTGCGTTTCCACGGCGTTTTTTTTTTTTTTTTTTTGGCATTTGACACATTTTGGCTTTGGCGATAAAAAACCCGTAATTGTACAAACGTGAGATACCGAGCGTTTAATGCCCACTGCGGGACATTCCGGGCCGAGCGGCGGCATCTCCCTGGAGACCAGCAGGTCCAGAAAAGCTCCACAGCGTAGCTTTACACAACAAAAACAGATGAAGTTGTTTTGTCTCGGTTATGAGAGACGGTCGTCCTGTAGTAAAAAAAACAAACAAGCAGCTCAATTTCCAACACTGGCATTCTGTTTTTGTGTCTTCGAGCAAGACACTTCACCCAAATTTATCAAGTATAGAACCTGATTATGGCATGAATCAGTAATTAAAGGTATGGAGTAAGAATATGGAGTAAGAAGCTGTCAAAAATATTCGTGCGCGTAAAATAGAAATCCGTGTGTATTTGTCTGTAGTTGCGCATAAAATAAATATTCGTAAACTCTCAAATGAGTCCAGTCGTACATAAAATATATTGTGTGTATTTTATCCATCAGAATACGAATTGAAAAATTACGACGTCATGAATTACAATCACCAAATGAAAATTTACGATTAAACTTTCATCAGTACGAATACGAATTCACAGACGGAACTTTACTGTCAAAAATACATCATCACTTCACAGACATTATTCATCGAGCAGAAGAAACATCGATCAAGATCAAGACTGAGCAGCTCAAGTTTGTAGCAGAGTAAAAACAGAGTAAAAACAGAGTAAAAACAGAGTAAAAACAGAGTGGCTGTAGTCATGAATGTTTTAATCTAAACATACAGAGAACCTGATATTTGTTAATGATCCCTGGGATGACGTTACGTCTGATGTTTCCAACTGGCTCCACTATGTTTTCTAACATTTAGGTGCAATTTCCCGTTCAGAGGAGGTGTTTCTACACAATATTATACAGCAGCGTTTGGTTCCCGAATTCAAGACATTTTTACAACAGATTTGAATGAACCCACTTGTTGTTCTGTTGTAGCTTCTTGTGCTTTTACTCTGTTTTTACTCTGTTTTTACTCTGTTTTTACTCTGCTACAAACTTGAGCTGCTCAGTCTTGATCTTGATCGATGTTTCTTCTGCTCCATAAATAATCTCTGTGAAGATGTTGTTTTTCTGACAGTCGAGTCGCGTCTGTGAATTCGTGTTCGTACTGATGAAAGTTTAATCGTAAATTTTCATTTGGTGATTGTAATTCTTGACGTCGTAACTTTTCAGTTTCTATTCTGATGGATAAAAAACACACAATATATTTTATGTACGACTGGACTCGAGTTTACGAATATTTATTTTATGCGCAACTACAGACAAATACACACGGATTTCTTTTCTATGCACAGGAATATTTCTGAAAGCTTCTTACTCCATAAAGGTCCTATATTTCACCAAAACAGACTTTGAGGTTTAAGTCGTGTTTTACTGTTGTTTAATCCTCAAAAACAAACCTGGACTTGTGTTTTGTTTCATTCACTCTGCAAAAAAACGTGTCCAAAATTTAAGATTTAAACACTTAAATCTACCAGAAAAAGACTTAAAAGTAGTGAAACGATCCTGTCCGTGCAGCAACATCAGTTTATTTGACGAGTTCTCTTAAAAAAAACGACGTCTAGACGAGAATTTAACAGTTTCTCGTGAGTTTTCATGGGCTAGAAATAAGTTTAAAGATGTAAGTTTGAGATAAACAAGTAAATCTGAATCTAAAAACAGGTTTAGTGTTGCCGGGGAAGACTTTTGTAAACGGATTGTCGCTTCTTTTAAACATTTATTGCCTAAATTTAAGATTTTCTGAGTCACGGAAGAAATATCTGACAATTTTTAAGACTAAACGACCAATTCAGAACGAGAAAGTCGATAATAAATCTGAAAAAAAAAAAACAAAAAAACAAGACAAATAACCTGACGTAAGTTTTAAAATTTTGGTCAGATCAGAGAAATTTGCAGTGCACACTCTTTATTAAGCTCAAAATGCTCTGATCCAACTTGTGATGTCATGAAGTGGTAGTTTTCAAGTGAACAGCTACGTTTCCTTTTAGAAAATTTGCGATTTCAGAGCCAAATTTCCAGAAATGATCCAAATGAAAACACAACTCCAGGTCTGTTTACGATGATTAAACTCAAAACCGTAACATGGGACCTTGAAATTAAAATTAGTAAATCGTATTTTTTTGAAAACTTAATAATTTGGTAAAACGTTCCAAAAATCAAAATAAAACCAATATTATTTTAACAGTCCATGGTTTTTCTAACAACGTAAATCATTTTGTACGACCGTTACGTTTAAAGAAGCGAATTGGGTGAAGTGTCTTGCTCGTGGACACAAGCGGCCAGCAGTGGGAATCAAACCGACAACCTCGACGATCTCCAACAAACTCACAGTGATACGAAACGAGACGACGTCGGACTTCAGACGACAGAACCTTGGCTAAATTTTGTACGAGAAAAAAAAACCTCTCGATTATTTCCGCGAGACAGAAAAACTCTATGGAAGACAAGCCTCGAGATTTCAAATAAACGATTTTTAAATTCCGTTTTAAAAATCAAAAAAAACCTTAAACGTGTCGTACTCATGCATTTGTACACGTGGGAAATAGTAAAATAAAGTGTTTGGTAAATATCTACGTGTGGATGTTTGGTTCAGTGATCCTGTTTTTTCATGCACTAGGGTCTACCAAAAACACGCGCGACTTCGGCTTAAAGACGCACTACGGAACATTTCTGGGACGGGCGGCGCGCTTTGTGACGGCTCGTTTCCGTGGAGACGTCTCAGCTCTGCCTGGGGGTTTTGATTCGTTGATGCTACGCGGCCAAGTTACAGGTCAAATCTATGGAGAAGAGAGCAAAAAAAAAAACGCAGAAATTTCAAGGCGTTTTTGCGCAATAAGATGTAATTTCATTTATTTAAAGCAAGATTATTCAACAGATTTTGGCGATTTTTTAATTTTGACTTAATTTGTTGGGATAATACCTGCTGAAAAGTAAAAATATGTTGAAAAATATGTTGAAAATTTGTAAAAAATGTAGAGAGTCCAAAAGTTCAGCACAATTTACGCGCAAGACTTGCATTTTTTCTGACACTTTAAACATTTTCTCAACTAAATTATGGCGTTTTATTTACATTTTTATTTGCTAAATCGTAATTTCTGTGTAAGTTTGAGGGGTTTACATGAGAGCTTTAATTCCGAATTTAAAAAATATGTTTTTTTTTCATTTCATGTTCGAAGCTTATTTTATTCATTTTATGTTTTATACTTCACAAAACTGCTCTAAGGCTCAGATTTGTAGCTGATATTTATTTTTATTTTTTATAGTTTTGTGTAAATTATCAATAACAGAGATTTTTTGAGAGAGAAATGCTGAATAAAAGCATCGTGTCACAAAATTTTTTTCGTTTGAATAATCGTGATTTCAATATTGACCAAAATAATCGCGAAATTTTATTTAATTTTTTTCCACAATCGAGCAGCAGAATATTTTAATTCCAAAGTATTTAATTCCGAAAAATTTAAAAAACATCATGTAAACGTGGCCATGGGATTCTCTGGCGTGACGTTACGATTTACAACCAGGTAAAGTCAAATTTTTAAACCTAAAAAAATGACCAAATTCCGAAAAAGAATTGCAATTTTTCTTTTTTGGTAAAATCTTATATAATATAAAGATACGACCTGTGACTTTAATTGGCGCTTTAATGTCACACTGCGGGACGTTCTGGGCAAAGTGGCGAGTCATGTCTCCACGGTAACGAGCAGGCAGCGGCGAAGCCTGAAAAAGTCTCTCAGTGCGGCTTTAAGACGTCGTCGTCGTGGAGCCGGAGCCGAGTTCGCGCGTGTTTGAGGAGCTTGGCGTCGACCGTAGAAAAACAGTTATAAATACTCCAATAGTAAAAATCTGAAGGAGCGCTTGGTTCACACGCACAAACACACGCACACACACACGACGCACACACACACACACACACACTCACGCTCACGCTCGGGCGGGAGGAGCCGGGCCGTGAACCAAACGCTCCTCTGAGAGATTTGAGAAAACAAGTGAAGACATCGAGGTTCTGTACACTTCCATCAGCGCAGGGGTCAGAGGTCAGAGGTTCGGAGGGTCACAGAGGTCACAGGGTCAGAGGTCAGGGGTCGGGGCGCTCTGCTGGTGTCACAAACGAGGTAAAAATCACCACATCGGCTTTTACACACACACTTCATAATTAAACGAACAAACTAAATTGGGTTTTGTGAGTCAAATTCATATAAAAAATTAAAATAAAATAATTAAAAAATAAATAAAAAATAAGATTAAATAAATAAATAAATAATAAAAATACTGTTGATTTTTTTAAAAACAAAAAAGCACTCAGAAAATGTTCTTGCACTGGAAAAAAAAACAATATCTAGGTCAATTAAAATGACAACATTTGACTTTATTTGAGTCGATTCAACTTGACAAATAAAATTAATCTCCCAATAGAATAAGTTTTTTTTCTTAATTCAAGCTAAATTATTGATTTTGTGTCTTATTTTAAGTGAAGCAAGTTGTATTTTCATGTTTTAATTACAAAAAGTCTTAATAATTTTACTCGTCAAGTGAAATTTACACAAATCATGATCAAACTTTCTTAATTCAAGTCGTCTGAACTTGACTAGATTTTGTTTTGTGTTTTTTGCAGTGAGATATTTTAAATAGCCCTAAATATTTAATGAAGTAAACAGAACTGATCAATTTTATGCAAATTTTGTTTAAACAATTATATTAAATTTGGAAACTGAAAATAAAAATAATATACAGGGCGTCAGAAAAAGTTTGACATCGTTTCGCAGGCCAATCTTTTTTTTTGTCAATTCTTGTTGAAATAACCTCAAATTTTCACAGAATGTTCAGAAACAGATCAAGATTTTATTCTGTTTTCAGGTTGAGCCGTTCACTCCCAAACAGAAGTCATTTTGCATTTTAGAATAAACAGTCCGTCTAAACTGTGCAGCCTTCAGTGCAAAATTTGGAAAAACTTCACCAACTGGAAAAACAAAGTCCCAGAATAATGTTGAACACATAAACTGTGGAGTTTCACAGAGCTGGACTTTTGTTTTCAAGATAATTGCTTTTAAAATTATGTCAAATTGAGCTCTGGGTAAAATGAGTTTCCTCTGCAGGGCGTCTGGACGCTCACTTAGAGACAGAGTGAGGAGCTCGGAGTAGAGCCGCTGCTCCTCCACGTGGAGAGGAGCAGCTGAGGGGAGGACGTCTGTTCTAACAGAGGCGCCCGGGAGGAGGCACCAGGGAAGGACAACCTGGAGGGACCATGTCTCTGGACTGGGAACGACTCAGGTCCCACTGGAGGAGCTGGAGGAAGTGTCTGGGGTGAAGGAAGTCTGGGAGTCTCTGTTTAGACTGATGCCCCCGGAGAAGAGGAAGAACATGTTTGGATGATGTCAAATATCTTGGGACACCCTGTATATATTTGTTTTATTTTATTCAAATAATAATAAATAAAGATAATTTTCCTTGGTTTTTTAGAGACTTAAAAAAATTTATGAACAAAACTGAATTTTCAAGGTAAAACTTGAGTAAAATTGTAATAATTGTAGTAACAATTTTATGTGTGAGACTTTTTTAACAGTAAAAATGAGATCACCTGTTGTAGTTGTAGTTAAATCAGGTCTTTCTGCTCAGATTGTGTTAAAAAAAACTCAAATTTAAGTCTAATTTGAGTCACAGAATTTCAGACAGAGAAAGAATATGTGACATCAGCTGCAAAGTTTCAAGGTGAATTTATAAAGTTTGTTACTCAAATCTGATCTGTTCCCACAGTAACAAACCATGAAGAAGAATTGTAAATAATTTTGCTGTTTTACTCGGGTTTTGTGGTATAAACTTAAATTTAAACTCAAATAAATAAAGACACACATGTATATATCCCCCGTCTCGTCCTCTGTTCCTCTGTTCCTCTGCGCTGTGGATTTTTTTGACTGTTTTCTGATATTTTTTGCGCTCGTGTCAGAAGGTGAAGTAGGCGGAGTCGAGCGGAGCCGCTTCCAGCGCCTTGAGCTCGGACTTCACGCTGTTCACGTCGTTCGCTTCAGGAAGGCTACAAAAAAAACACAAAAACAAAAACAGAAAGTCAATTTAAGATGAATAAAAGCTCCTGTATCACACAAAACGACTCACTTGAGCTTTAAGTCGTGTTATAAAACTGTTCCCTCCTCAAAAACAAACCTGGACTTGTGTTTTGTTTCTTTATTCTGAGTCTGTCTACATCTACAAACGCTCTGTTCCACCTTGTGATGTCATGAAGTGGTAGTTTTAACAGCTTCTTTTACCTTTAGTTCAGTAGAGATCAGTAATTCCAGGTCTGAAATGATCCAAATAATTCTAGTGAAAGTGTGTGGAGTTTAAAAACACAACGGAGCACTTCCTGTATCACCACATGATGACATCACAAGGTGAGTTTTTGTTTGTTTTTTCAGTTTGAGAGAAGAACTTAGCTTAAATGTGCAGGTTTGTGAGTTAAACTTGTGTGAATGAAACAAAACACAACTCCAGGGTTTTTTTTTTCCCATCAAACTCGCTCAACAAATCCAGATTTATCCTGAAATCCTGAGCTGAATCCAACTCCAGTTTCATTCCACGACAGAAATAATCCTGCGTCTGATCAAAGAGAATTCCGACCTGGAGTCACTCGCTCCCGGAAGAGAATGTTTGGTGAATTTTATCAAAAGGAAAGACGTTAATGCTGCGGGGTCACACGGTTTCCACCAAGTGAAACCGACTCACGAATCAGGTTAAGAACATTTGACTAAACTGTTTCTTTAGACGTTCTTGGAGCTAAAACAGTGACCAGGTTTGTTTCCAGGTGTTTGTTACCGTGGTGACTCAGGTCAATTCTGGTCAGTCAGTTTAGTGGGACTGAGGCTTTGATGAACCTGGATTGGACAAAATAATTCAGATTTTCACTTTAGCTTCATGAAAAAAACCCTCAGGTCTGTTTGTGACGAGGAAACGACAGTGTAAAAAGTGTAAACTGGGTAAAAAGTGAAAAAGTGTCATATGAACCTTTAAATTGTTCCCAAAACTCACGTTCATCTATAAAATGATGAGACGTGTGAGTTTGAGGCAGGTTCCTCAGTGCAGTGAGATTCAAGTAACATTACACAAGCATTAAAACAACAACAGAAACAAACAAGAAACAAACAGAAGTGAAATGAAAAATGAAAATGAAACAAACAAACGACGCCGTTTACTGTGACAAACTCAAACTCTATCAAAAAGACCAGGTTAAGACCTGGTTTAGTTCTGGCTTAGACCAAGTTAAGTTATAGTTAAGACCAAGTTTAGACCAGGTTTAGTCAAAGTTTAGTCAAAGTTTAGTCCTAGTTTAGTCCTAGTTTAGTCCTGGTCTAGTCCTGGTTTAGTCCTGGTCTAGTCCTGGTTTAGTCCTGGTCTAGTCCTGGTTTAGTCCTGGTCTAGTCCTGGTCTAGTCCTGGTTTAGTCCTGGTCTGGACCTGGTTTAGTCCTGGTTTAGTCCTGGTCTGGACCTGGTTTAGTCCTGGTCTGGACCTGGTTTAGTCCTGGTCTAGACCTGGTCTGGACCTGGTCTGGACCTGGTTTAGTCCTGGTTTAGTCCTGGTCTGGACCCGGTTCAGTCCTGGTTTAGTCCTGGTCTAGTCCTGGTTTAGTCCTGGTTTAGTCTTGTTTTAGTCCTGGTCTAGTCTCGATTTAGTCCTGGTCTAGTCCCTGTCTAGTCCTGGTTTAGTCCTGGTCTGGACCTGGTTTAGTCCTGGTTTAGTCCTGGTCTGGACCCGGTTTCAGTCCTGGTTTAGTCCTGGTCTAGTCCTGGTTTAGTCCTGGTTTAGTCTTGGTTTAGTCCTGGTCTAGTCTCGATTTAGTCCTGGTCTAGTCCTGTTTTAGACCTGGTTTAGTCCCAGGTTAGTCCTGGTTTAGTCCCGGTTTAGTCCCGGTTCAGTCCTCACCTGTGGCCCGTTTAGTCCTGGTTTAGTCCTGGTTTAGTCCTGGTTTAGTCCGGTCCCTTTAGTCCCGGTTTAGTCCTGGTCTAGTCCTTGTTTAGACCTGGTTTAGTCCCGGTTCAGTCCCGGTTTAGTCCCGGGTTAGTCCTGGTTTAGTCCCGGTTTAGTCCCGGTTTAGTCCTCACCTGTGGCCCTGGTTTAGTCCTGGTCTAGTCCTAGTTTAGTCCTGGTCTAGTCCTGGTTTAGTCCTGGTTAGTCCTGGTCTAGTCCCGGTTTAGTCCCGGTTTAGTCCCGGTTCAGTCCTGGTCTAGTCCTGGTTTAGTCCTGGTCTAGTCCTGGTCTAGTCCTGGTCTAATCCTGGTTTTAGTCCCGGTTTAGGTTAGTCCCGGTTTAGTCCCGGTTTAGTCCCGGTTTAGTCCCGGTTCAGTCCTGGTTTAGTCCTTTTAGTCCCGGTTTAGTCCCGGTTTAGTCCCGGTTTTAGTCCTGGTTCAGTCCCGGTTTAGTCCCGGGTTAGTCCCGGGTTAGTCCTGGTTTAGTCCCGGTCCCGGTTAGTCCCGGTTTAGTCCCGGGTTCAGTCCTGGTTTAGTCCCGGTTTAGTCCTGGTTTAGTCCCGGTTTAGTCCTGGTTAGTCCCGGGTTTTAGTCCTGGTTTAGTCCTCACCTGTGGCCCTGGTCCTGGTTCGGTCTGGTCGGGCGGGAGTGGGCGGAGACAGGAAATGGCGTGACGTTGATGGAGGGAGGGCGGCGCTTCCTGAGTCGCGGTCGGGACCAGCGCACTTCCTGTCCCGCCTGCGCGCTACAGAAGGCCACGGCTGATTGGCTAGAGAGGCTGAGGCTCTGCTCTGATTGGACGACGGAGTTCGGCTACACACATACAGTAGAGACGGCGCGTTTTTTACACGTCTGACTCCAAACGGACAGCGGCAAGTTTGTGACACGGGGAAAGAAAGTGAGACGCAGGCAGAAATTTAAAAATAAAAAAATAAAAACGGATTTAAAGTGAAGTTGTTGTGGTATACAGGTGCCATGCCGACGACTATTCTCAAAAACTCTCCTTTAAACCTTTATAAATGTACTTTTTATAACAGCAAACTTAAATATTTCTGCATTTTATCGTTATAGATCGAGAGAGAGGCCGTTTTATGAACATTTTTGACATTTACAAAACTTTTTCTTAACTGAAAATGTTCTTCTGGAAAAACAAATCCTACAAATAGTCAGGAGAGAACAAAAATTCTACTGTTTTAGAATATTATCACTCTGATAATGCGACGAAAAATTCTAATTCCTCGATAATTGTAAGTTAAATATTTTCTTAAATTATTTCCTATAAATATATTATTGTGTGATCCAATAACATTTCTGAGGGTTTTAGAGAGCATGTGTCTGTTGCAGAGGTGTCAAACTCAAATTCACAAAGGGCCAAAATTAAAAACTGGGTCTAAGTCGTGGGTCAAACTAAATAATAATAATAGTTTTGCTTAAACATTGAATCCAGAACAAGCAGAATATAAAATAATAACATTTTAAATAAATAATGTGTCTCTATAGTCTGTATCCGGCAGGCAGTTATATATATTTGATTTGATCTCACAGGCCAAATAAAATTATATCGTGGGACAAATTTGGCCCCCGGGCCTGAGTCTGACATGTCTGGTCTGTTTTGTCTAACAGAGTTTCTCCAGGAGCAGTGAGTCTCAGTCTGTCCCAGCCCCAGTGTCTCCATCTGAGCGTCTGTCACAGCTCTGAGTCTGGACACTGCGCTGGACTCGGCACCAACATCACCCCCCTGACCCCCCCCCCCCACCCTAACCCCCGACCAGAGACACCACCCCCTAACCCCCGACCCCAGCACCACCCTAACCCCGACCAGCCCCACCCTAACCCCCCGACCAGAGACCCTAACCCCCCCAGCACCCCCACCTAACCCCCCGACCAGAGCCCCCACCCTAACCCCCCGACCAGAGCACCCCCACCTAACCCCCGACCAGAGCACCCCACCCTAACCCCCCGACCAGAGCACCCCACCCTAACCCCCCCCCCCACCCCCCCACCCTCGCTATTTACCACGGAAAGCGCAATAAATACGACGAAAGTGGGCGCATATTTCAGTGAGTTTATGATTTATTAAATCTTCCTCGCTGACTGTTCACGTGAGTTTGGACATTTGAAATCGCTGCTGAAAGTGTAAAACTGCTGGACTCTGTAGATCAGGAGTCTCCAACCTGCAGCTCGGGAGCTACCGGAAGCTCCCCACGCCCTTCCAAGTAACTCGCCAAGAGATTTCTGAATTCTTTCTATTGTGGATAATAAGTCAAATTTGATTAATTACTGGATTAATTAACTGTAAATCATTTTGATCCCTAACGTGTTGCACCGACAAATGGATAATGGTTTATGTTTTATAACTGTCCCCATCTAAGACTCGCTGTGGCTCTTATATTTACTCAGATTGTTTGCAACTGCTAAATTTGGCATCTCTCTGGCATTTTTATTTTGTAGAGGAGCTCACGGGAGGAAAAGGTTTGGAGACTCCGGCTGCAGACGCTGCGCCTCACTGCCTCATCACTCTGTCCCTCACACTTTCACGTGTCATAACACCAAACCCACACTGGTCATATTCAGAAGTTCAGAGCGCGTTTCTAATCCAAACACAAACGAAGTCTCTATGTAAACTAAACGGATTTGGTGAATTAGGCGCAATCAAGCAGTTTTTGTGCAAGAGGGAGTGAAGGGTCGGGTTTGGAAAACATGTTGACAGTAATGATGCTTTTGAAATGAGAACACAGTGAAAAATGTTCAGGCCTGAAGAAGAAATGATCAAGACAAAAGTGGGAAACGCAGTGAACCTGAACAAACCAAAGTCAAGCTGAGGAGAACAATCACACAATCTGCAGAGGAGGAGGAAACCGTGCACTTTAAGACCGTCTGGGAGATGTGAGTGTTTGTTGTTGTTTAAGTCTTTGGATCTTGATTTTTTCTGTCTTAAAAACATGAAAGACAGAACGACTTCAGTTTGCAGTGGCCCAAAGTTCTTCCCAGACGGCCTCATACAGAGAGAGAGTGTGTGTGTGTGTGTGTGTGTGTGTGTGTGTGTGTGTGTGTGTGTCGCGTGCCTTCGTGTACTGCTGGCCTCCGTTCACTTTGATCAGAGGGTTAATGACTCCCACGTTGGCGCTGGCGTTAAACACTTTCCCAAACCCTGTTTCTCTGTTCACCAACTCCAGCTGGTAGAACTTCTTATCGTCCTGGAAACACAAACAGATGGATTTATGAGTCTTAAAAATGCATGTTTGGTGGGATGCTGCTCCTGTGGTCAATAATTATGTTCATGTTCATTAATATGTGCTGTCCTTTCACAAATAAATAAATAAGAAATAATACATGTTCTACTGTTTTTCATAGTTTAAAACTTGAGTCATACTAATCGTTTAGAGACACGACACTCAGTCAACAATAAAATCTCCTCATTAATGTTCAATAATGCTCAAATACAACTTTATTTGGTGATTTATTAATAATGTCTGTTGACTTGGGTCGTGAAGGTTTTGAAGGTTTTTAAAATATGGATCCCCAGAGAAAAAAGTTTGGGAAACACTGGTCTGACCCGTGAGTTTGTGTTTGTTTTGTATTTTAAACGCACCACGAGTTTCTTGACCAGCGCCTCTCGCTCCGTCACCATCTCTCTGAGCTCTGCGATCACGTGGAGATCTTCAGGTCGACTCTCCCTGTTCCTCAGCTTCTCCTCGGTTCCCTCCAAGCTAAAGCAACAACACGGAACATTACAAACCCACAGACGTTGTGACTCGAGCTCTTGGTTTATGTTGAATACGCACAGGATCTGCAGAGCGGAGATCTTGTCTTTGAGCAGCTCTTGGGCCTTGTTGAAGTCGGCCAACATGCACTGCGCCTCCCGGTGGTGAGCGGCGCTGATCTCCCCCAGGTCTCGCTCGTGTCTCTTCGTCAGGTCCTGTTCATGAGCTCTGAGACGAAACACACACCACAACTTCAACACAAATCAAAAAAACACACGTCCACAGTCAAATAAAACTGTTATTATCTTTATTATCTCTAGCAGCTCCCTGATGTTTCACTCAGATTTAAAAAAAAAAATTAAAAATCCATTCACACTGATCCACGTTCAGATGTTTTAAAGTTTTAAATCTGTAATATTTGACGTTTTTTTTTACTCAAAATGATCTGGAACCAAATTATTAACATCAACGCCGTTTATAATCAACTACAGAACATAAATCATAAACTACTCCAGGCCAGTCCTGGTTTAGTCCTGGTTTAGTCCTGGTTTAGTCCTGGTTCAGTCCTGGTTTAGTCTGGTTTAGTCCTGGTTTAGTCCTGGTTTAGTCCTGGTTTAGTCCTGGTTTAGTCCTGGTTTAGTCCTGGTTTAGTCTGGTTTTAGTCCTGTTTTAATCCTGGTTTAGTCCTGGTTCAGTCCTTTTAGTCCTGGTTTAGTCCTGTTTAGTCCTGGTTAGTCCTGTTTTAGTTCTGGTTTAGTCCTGTTTTAGTCCTGGTTTAGTCCTGGTTTAGTCCTGGTTTAGTCCTGTTTAGTCCTTTTTAGTCTGGTTTAGTCCTGGTTTAGTCCTTTAGTCCTGTTTTAGTCCTAGTCTGGTTTAGTCTGTTAGTCCTGGTTAGTCCTGGTTTAGTCCTGTTACCTGGTTTAGTCCTGGTTTAGTCCTGGTTTAGTCCTGGTTTAGTCCGTCTTTTAGTTAGTCTGGTCCTGAGTCCTTTAGTCCTGGTTTTAGTCTTTTAGTCCTGGTTTAGTCCTGGTTTAGTCCTGGTTTAGTCCTGGTTAGTCCTGTTTAGTCCTGGTTTAGTCCTGTTTAGTTCTGGTTTAGTTCTGGATTAGTCCTGGTTCAGTCCTGGTTTAGTCTGGTAGTCTTTTTAGTCTGGTTCAGTCCTGGTTCAGTCTGGTTTAGTCCTGGTTTAGTCCTGGTTTCAGTCCTGGTTTAGTCCTGGTCTTCAGTCTGGTTAGTTGGTTAGTCCTGGTTTAGTCCTGGTTTAGTCCTGGTTCAGTCCTGGTTTAGTCTGGTTCAGTCCTGGTTTAGTCCTGGTTTAGTCCTGGTTCAGTCCTGGTTCAGTCCTGTTTAGTCTGGTTTAGTCCTGGTTCAGTCCTGGTTTAGTCCTGGTTCAGTCCTGGTTTAGTCCTGGTTTAGTCCTGTTCAGTCCTGGTTCCTGGTTAGTCCTGGTTTAGTCCTGGTTCAGTCCTGGTTCAGTTTTGGTTAGTCCTGTTTTAGTCCTGTTTTAGTCCTTTAGTCCTGGTTCAGTCCTGGTTCAGTCCAGTCCTTTCAGTCCTGGTTCAGTCCTGGTTCAGTCCTGGTTTAGTCCTGTTTAGTCCTGGTTTAGTCCTTTTAGTCCTGGTTCAGTCCTGGTTTAGTCCTGTTTAGTCCTGGTTTAGTCCTGGTTTAGTCCTGGTTTAGTCCTGGTTCAGTCCTTTAGTCCTTTAGTCCTGGTTTAGTCCTGGGTTTAGTCCTGGTTCAGTCCTGGTTTAGTCCTGGTTTAGTCCTGGTTTATTCAGCGTTTTTCATGAGACTCAAAGACACTTCACACAAACACAAAAGAAAACAGATAAACAGATTGAGTTTTATCTCTGGGCTGTTGATGCAGGTGAAACTGACACTGGTCATTGGTCCAACATTTGTCATTTGTTAAAAAAAGTGAGTGAATCATATTTTGGACGTTTTAAGAAAAGCGTGTATGAGCTTCTCTACTTTTGCACTGCACAAAAACATGCGTGTACATGTGACTTTCCTGTTCGACCTGATCTGGTGGTTCGTCTCTTATTGATATTTTGCAGTGACGTCATGCTGGGGGTGATCTACATGTACCTCTAATGGTGGAACATTTAGGAGTTACCGTGGAGACACACACACCCTGTGAAAAACGTTCTAAGATTGTCTGAAAACTTAAAGGTTGTATGGAGGATTTTTTTTTTTGTTTCAAACTGTCAGTGAAAGATTAAAATACCATTACAGAGACGCAGCAGCTTTGTAATTATGACGACCAAAAAAAAAGAACGAAAATCTATCAACTGTGGACGTGTTGAGGCCAGATAAACATCAGCCAATAGAAAACGAGGCTCCCTCATTTTCTATTGGCTGTTAGGTTGTCAATCAAACTCCCTAGTGGGAACTGACTCGTCGGAGCGCGGGGATTACGTGGTTTATGCAGTGGTTCTTAGAGGCTTTTTCGAACTGTCGCTTCCTCGCATTTCGCACAAAGTTTGTCGCGACGGCGGACGAGAATCCACGACCGGTTCACCGCAAAAGAAAGTCCGTTTTTGAGGTCGCTGAAAGACTAAGAGAAGTGGAAAAGGAGCAAAGCCAAACTGAGGTGATTCTTGGAGATCTCGTCCAGCGATGGCGCGACCGAAGCAGACGAAGGGTCTAAAAACTGACGCGTCGGTCGCTGAATTACTTCTAGACAGGAAACTTCAACAGTGATTCTGAACGCGCACAAGGACTGTCGCTGTATTTCTCTTCCCTTAAAAAAATCCTCTATACAACCTTTAAGAAAAAACACAAAATGGATTTAAAGACACATTTTCAGGAGCCTGTGATCGATACGACAGAAGCGGTGAGACGTTGTTGAACAGCACAGATCCGCTCACCTGTGGAAGTTCAGTCGGTTCTTTCTGGTCAGATTGAGTTGGAATAAAACACAGATTAAAGTCTAATACAGCCTCAGACAGAGCAGTGCCTACAGTTAGCGTCACACCCACAGGGAAGCGTTCACGACTTCAGCTGCAAAGTGTCAATATTTGTGTCTGAGCTGATGTTTGGTTTATGATCGTTGTTTTTTCAGACTGTAAACTGTAAGTGACGTGGTGCTGCCAGGAGGGGGCAGGAGACAGATTTCCCTGTGGCTGTAGTTTGTTGTGAAATATTGAAGAGATGAATTCACAAATGAATGAATGAACCTGATCGTTTCTGTCAGTGACTAGACCCTAAAACTCACTGTTTCACAATAGAAACATGGATTTTAATCATAAACATGTGAGATTCTCCCACATGTATGAAATATTATTATTGTAGAACAGGGGTAGAGCAGGTAAACACCAGAGCCACTGAACCAGGACTGAACCAGGACTAAACCAGGACTGAACCAGGACTGAACCAGGACTAAACCAGGACTGAACCAGGACTAAACCAGGACTAAACCAGGACTAAACCAGGACTGAACCAGGACTGAACCAGGACTAAACCAGGACTAAACCAGGACTAAACCAGGACTGAACCAGGACTAAACCAGGACTAAACCAGGACTAAACCAGGACTAACCAGGACTAAACCAGGACTGAACCAGGACTAAACCAGGACTAAACAGACTGACTAAACCAGGACTAAACCAGGACTAAACCAGGAACCAGGACTAAACCAGGACTACTGAACCAGGACTGAACCAGGACTAAATCAGGACTGAACCAGGACTGAACAGGACTGAACAGGACTGACCAGGACTAAAACCAGGACTGAACCAGGACTAAAACAGGAACTAAACCAGGACTAAACAGGACTAAACCAGGACTGAACCAGGACTAACCTAATCCAGGACTAAAACAGGACTGAACCAGGACTAAACCAGGACTGAACCAGGACTCCAGGACTGAACCAGGACTAAACCAGGACTAAACCAGGACTGAACCAGGACTAAAACCAGGACTGAACCAGGACTGAACCAGGACTGAACCAGGACTGAACCAGGACTGAACCAGGACTAAAACAGGACTGAACCAGGACTGAACCAGACTGAACCAGGACTGAACCAGGACTAAACCAGGACTAAACCAGGACTGAACCAGGACTAAACCAGGACTGAACCAGGACTGAACCAGGACTAAACCAGGACTAAACCAGGACTAAACCAGGACTGAACCAGGACTAATCTTGGACTTAAGTTAAAGGGAGAGAACCCCGAGCCTGTGGAAGAGGGTGATCGGCGGCAGGTGCGTTCAGCTCCGTGGGGGGTGCAGTTCTACACTGGTCCTTTCGCCTGTGGTCACCTGATGGTCTATGCCAGGCAGGTCCAAACTGTGGTCCGTGGGCCAAATGCGGCCCTCAGACAAATTTTTCATGGCCGTCAGACTTCCAGGTGAATTGGCCCAAGTTACCTTGTATCAATTAAAAATGAACTTTTTACTGAAAGTTTTTTTGAAAATGTACCTTAATAAAGTGAATATTTAATATGTAGTGTGTGGTTTTAAGGATCTTAGATCCATCAGTCGTTGTTCATGTTAACGTGTTAAACCTGCACATATTTCACTTATTCCCTGTATTGATCGTCCCTCTGCTTCGTCTGTGTTTACATATGTGACCCTTGATGAAAAAAGTTTGGACACTCCTGGTCTATGCGGACGCACCTCCAGCCCGTCCAGACACTCAGTCCTGGTTCAGTCCTGGTTCAGTCCTGGTTCAGTCCTGGTTCAGTCCGGTTTCAGTCCTGGTTTAGTCCCGGTTCAGTCCTGGTTCAGTCCATGTGTGTGACTCCTCCCCAGTGGCTCTTTAGTGTTTCCCAGAGGAGACACACTGGTGTACAGAATGTAGTGATGAAACATCAAGTGTTTCTCATTAGATTTGTCTGATTTGGGGGTTTAGTTGTCATAATATTTTGTATTTGTATCTGATCTGGAGGTTGGTCTCTTATACATTCTCATACTTTAACCTGATTTTGTGGTTTAGTTGTTATATTTTTTGTGTATTTCGTATTTGTACCGATCTGTATTTGTACTGATCTGTATCTGGTGGTTTTTTGTTATATTTTTTGTGTATGATTTTTGTGTTATATTTGTGTATCTTGATCTGTTGTGTGTTTTGTTGTTTTTTGTTTGTATTTGTACCTGATTTTTGTTATATTTTTGTGTATTTGTACCTGATCTGGTGGTTTTGTTGTTATATTTTTGTGTATTTGTACCTGATCTGGTGGTTTTTTGTTTTTGTTTATGATTTTTTGTTATATTTTTGTGTATTTGTATCTTGATCTGGTGGTTTTGTTGTTATATTTTTGTATTTGTACTGATCTGATTTTTGTTTTTGTGTATTTGTACCTGATCTTTGTGGTTTGGTGTTTTGTTGTTATATTTTTGTGTATTTGTACCTGATCTGGTGGTTTTTTGTTTTTTGTATTTGTACCTGATGGTTTTGTTGTTATATTTTTGTGTATTTGTACCTGATCTGGTGGTTTTGTTGTTATATTTTTGTGTATTTGTACCTGATCTGGTGGTTTTGTTGTTATATTTTTGTGTATTTGTACCTGATCTGGTGGTTTTGTTGTTATATTTTTGTGTATTTGTACCTGATCTGGTGGTTTTGTTGTTATATTTTTGTGTATTTGTACCTGATCTGGTGGTTTTGTTGTTATATTTTTGTGTATTTGTACCTGATCTGGTGGTTTGCTTCGCTGCGGACCCGGAGCACCTCTTTGCCCTTGTGCTCGAGCTCTCGCGTCAGAGTGTCGATGGTCTCGTTCAGGGAGTGGATCTCGTGGTCCAGGTCCGTGATGCGGTTGCTACGGGAACAGACCTCGGACTGGAGCTCGGAGATGCGCATCAAAAGCTCCTGCTCCTGCCGCGCCGCAAAACACAAAGCAAAACACAAACAAAATCAAAACACAAACACGCAAACAAAATGAGCCAAACGAGATCTAAATATTACTCTTTTATCATTTTATCTTCTGTATTTCTCTGGAAAAACAGTAGTTAGGGTTAAGAATCTGTGTGTCATTTGTTCAGTCGTTTTTCAAAATAAAATGAAAATGAAAAAACAGATAATGATTTATTTTTTCCGTTTTCAATTTTGTGTTTAAATGAAAAATGGAAAAAATGGAGTGAATGAAAAATGGAAACTGAACCAGGACTGACACCAGGAACCAGGACTGAAACCAGATGAGACCAGAGACCAGGACTGAGACCAGGACTGACACCAGGAACAGGACCAGGACTGAGACCAGGACTGAGACCAAGACCAGACCGGGACTGAGACCAGGACTGAGACCGGAACCAGACCAGGACCAGAGCAGGACTGAAAAAGGTTTAGTCCTGGTTCAGTCTGTTTTTTTCCATTTTTCATTTGAAAACAAAATTGAAAACTGAAAAAAAAAAAAAGAATCATTATCTGTTTTTTTTCATTTTGGTTTTGGAGACAAATAATGAAGAAAAAAAAAATATATATATATATATATACATATATATTTTTTTTCATTTTCTTATTTTTGGTTTTATTTTGAAAAACAAATGAACGAACCGACACACGGGATTGTTCAGATTAGTTCTGATGATTCTAAAATTTTGACTTAATTTGGTGAAATATAAATCACAGTTTTAAACCGATCAAGAAAAATGTAAAAATATGCTAAAAATTAAAGAAATTGGAGAATTCTGTGACACTTGAAATAATTCTGTCCAGAAATTCAGCACAATTTACAAAAAAAACACCTTTTTATGACATTTTAAACATGATTTCAACAAAATAAAGGTGTTTTTTTAATCATTTTATTTGTCAAATCATAATTTCTGCGTACATTAGAGGAGTTTTGGCCCTGTGTGGACCTTGAGATTTTAAACTTTTTTGCAGATATTGTTTCTAAAAAGTAACTTGGCTAAAACTAGTCCAGGCTGTGCCCCCGTGGAGAGAAACTGTCAAATTAAAAGTCATTAGAGACGAGTAACGAGGCCACACAGCAGCAGCAGCAGCAGAAGTGGGTCAAACCAACTCATCAAGGAAATATTAAAGATTTTACACGACGTTATGATTAATATTCCTTCAGTAAACAGAGTTAAGGCCGTGAAAAATGACTTTAGTGAACATGGTTTGGGGTAAAAATCACAGGACAGTGTATTTTGTAAACAAAGCGTGGAGATGGACGTAGACGAAGACGAAGACGTTCTGTGTTGGCGACGATTCTCCAGATTCCCGAGGATTTAAACAAACGAAACAAAGAGAAAGTTTGGTGAATTTTATCAAGAGGAAAGACGTTATTGTTCTTCTTCCTACAGGATTTCGAGCACAACAAACGTCACGACCAAACAGCAGCGATTGGTTCAATAAAAAAAGTCCCGCCTCCTGTCGAGCGAACGAATCCTAATGCTGCGAGGTCACACGGTTTCCACCAAGTGAAACCGGCTCATGAATCAGGATAATGCACAAATATAAACGCTAGGGCTGTGCAAAAATATCAAAATATCGTATCGTTTAATGTGATGATTCAGTATCGATATCGTGAGCTGCTGTATCGATATATCACCAAGAGGATTTTTAGATTTATTTTAATAAATTATTTTGTTACAGCTCCAGTTTTGTTGTTCGTTTAGAGGAAAAAAACTCGTTTATGCGACACATTTGACATTTTCACTGCACAACAAAAACTGGAGGGTTAAAATGTCAGAGTTGTTTTTAACACAAAAAGTGTTATTTTAACAATTTAAAAGTTAAATGTGGGTTTGAGTTGGGGTTATTTGCCGGAGTTGATATGGCTGAAGTGAATTCAACTTCTCTTAGTGTTAAATCAACTTGTTCTAGTGTTAATTTAGCTCCTCTCACCCTCCACTTCAAACTCCCGCCAGAGTAGAACCAGTTTGAACCAGTTTTGTTCATAATTTCATCTTAAATTAACTCAAATAAAGTGTAAAAATAAAACTCCTCTGTGTGTTGTTTGGCTAAATCAGAATAACTCTACAAAGTGTTTTCTGTTTACTCTCAAAACATGAATATAACTCTGGATTTTTAGGGTTAAACAGGAACTTTGGTCCAGTGTTACTTAATGAACATTTATAAAAAATGTTAAATTAACTCTAGAACAGATTGAACTTGTATAAACCCCTGAGAAAATGTTAAAACTGATTCTGTGAGAGTCAAATTTAATACTCCAATAAAATAATAAATAAATAATAATAAAGACTTTTTGTTGGACCGTACTGAATCATAAACTCACTCTATCAAGGTATTTATCGTATCGGCGACTTCTGAACGATCTCCAGCTCTAATAACTCTAAAGAAGGTTTGAATATGGCCGAGGACAGATCGCTAAATTACTCAAACACGCCTGGATAACATTTAAATCCACTTCAGACGTGTTTTTGATGAGGAAAAACGTTAGAACACGATAGATTTGACAGAACACGTGGCCTTGAACCCGGCGGCGTGCGTCACCTGCTGCCTGCTGTGCTCGATGGCCTTCTCCAGGTCGCGTTTGGCCGACGAGTTTTCTTTGAGGTGGATCTGTTTTAAATGCTCGATCGCCGTCGCGTGGATGTGGTTCAGCTCCGCGCGAAGAGACGCTGCAGAAGAAGAAAAAGAAAAGTTAATAAATGGATGGATGGACAGGTGAAATTATTAATCAGGTTTCGACAGGGTTTAGAGCAGATTTAGTCCTGGTTCAGATCTTCTAAGGGTGTTTTCACACCGACAGTATTTGTTGCACCAAACGGTCCATTCGAACCAGAAGTGGTTAGTTCGGTTCGTTTGCGTTGGTGTGAAAGCGTCAATCGGACTCGGACCCGAACCAAATCAAGCGACCGAGACCGCAAAAAAGAGGTGGTCTCGGTTCGCTTGAATCCGCACTAAATGACCAACTTTGGTGCGGTTCCTCTGGTGTGAACGTGAACCCGGGTCCAAACCATAGACAGTATGAACAAACGGACTATTCGAAATGCATCATGGGAGGAAACGCGTCTCCTCTGCCTGAAATGACGCTGTACGACTCCAGCGCAGTAACAGATTGTTGTCCAGACGCAGCCGCGATTCATTTTCGAATTATTTTACCAACAATGGCCAATACAGAGAATGTAACACACGAAGATCAGAGCAAGAACCAGTGTGCGAACGTGTGGCTCCAGAGTGAGTCAAAATTGGGGGTGCGTCCCCCTGTTCGGGGACCTACACGCACAGAGACGACCCGGTGTTCCCCGTGATCACACAGCAACCAACATTTGTTATTTTAGGCTTTAATTAACCAAATAATTTTCATGGCAATAGGCAATCGCCCATTCAATTGATACAACTTAAAAAAGTCCCTGTTTTTAGCCTAGTGTGAGAAATACAGTCGGACTAGATCCAAACCAGAGTCCTGAACCAGCGGGGGCAGGTCCAGTTCAGGCCGGGCTCAGAGGAGCTGGAGCGGGGAGCCTCGACCTGAGGAAGAACTTTCCCCGGGAAGAACCAAATGCGCGGAGGACGGACGCTCAGAACAACATATAACAAACCAAACTGGACTCACGCTTCTGTCCGGATGCTGCACCACCTCGGAACCAGCCACGGTTCTTGAGCGCGGAGAACCAGAGCAGCGCCCTGGACCTGTAGTCCACAGAACATTCTTGCTTTTCCCGCACGGAAACAGCGCGCAGACGACGGAACGTACCCGCTCAGACCCAGTCATTGCGCACTGGTCTTTGCTCGCCACCGTTTGGAACCAGCACATGGAGGATGAAGCCTCCGGACCATCTGACCAACGCTTGTAGGACGACAGAAGACCAAGGACCAGACCCCAGCCCCGTCCTGAGGAGCTGTTGGCTGCTGCTGTTTCCCGAACTCTGGGCTGATGCGGTGAGTTTGTACAAAGTTCTACATGTTGCTGTTTTATGAGTTCATGGTGATAATTTGAGATGAGGACGGCCCGTGGTTTTAACAGGAACATCGGTGTTGATAACTGGAGTATCGCTGTTTTACCGGGGAAACAGAGACACGTCAATTGAACCAGTTTTGGTTCGTTTGCCGGTGTGAACGCGACACACTGGAGTGTATCTGCTACATAATAACAATTTTATTGCCTGGTGCGACCAAATAATCGAACTAGTGGTGTGAAAACGACCTTAGACCGTCTTTAATATCTGATTTTTTTTTTTTACGTGTGTATAAGAGTTGTGATGGTGTGTCTGACCCAGTTTGGCTTTGCCCTCGTCCTCCAGCTCGAAGCGAAGAGTCTGCAGCTCCTGGTCCGACTGTTGTCTGAGGATGTCGAGCGTTCGTCTGTGAGCCTCCTTCAGAGCGTGAACCTCCTCCCTCTGCTCCTGCTTCAGACGCTCCTCCAACGCCTGAACCACACACACACAACACACACACACACACACACACACACACACACACACAAACAAACACACACACAAACACAGGGAGTGAAACAGAGCAGCCGGGTCTCGCTGTCATGTGACCGCGAGCCAAACGACCGGCGCAGAGTCGACGCCGCACGGAGCAACACTGCAGCTGACGCCCGATCGCGTTTTGCAGACCTCATGTTCTCAAGGCTCAGGTTCTCCCAGGGGCGGCTCCAGATTCCAAGTTCTAGTCCAAGATTTGTCCTAGTTTGGTCCTGGTTTAATCCTGGTTTAATCCTGGTTTAATCCTGGTTTAATCCTGGTTTAGTCCTGGTTTAGTCCTGGTTTAGTCCTGGTTTGGTCCTAGTTTGGTCCTAGTTTGGTCCTGGTTTAATCCTGTTTTAGTCCTGGTTTAGTCCTGGTTTAGACCTGGTTTTAGACCTGGTTTAGTCCTGGTTTAGTCCTGGTTTAGACCTGGTTTAGACCTGGTTTAGACCTGGTTTAGTCCTGGTTTAGACCTGGTTTAGACCTGGTTTAGACCTGGTTTAGTCCTGGTTTAGTCCTGGTTTAGTCCTGGTTTAGACCTGGTTTAGACCTGGTTTAGTCCTGGTTTAGTCCTGGTTTAGTCCTGGTTTAGTCCTGGTTTAGACCTGGTTTAGACCTGGTTTAGACCTGGTTTAGTCCTGGTTTAGACCTGGTTTAGTCCTGGTTTAGTCCTGGTTTAGACCTGGTTTAGTCCTGGTTTAGTCCTGGTTTAGTACCTGGTTTAGACCTGGTTTAGACCTGGTTTAGTCCTGGTTAGACCTGGTTTAGTCCTGGTTTAGACCTGGTTTAGTCCTGTTTTAGTCCTGGTTTAGTCCTGGTTTAGACCTGGTTTAGACCTGGTTTAGTCCTGGTTTAGTCCTGGTTTAGACCTGGTTTAGTCCTGGTTTAGTCCTGGTTAGTCCTGGTTTTAGACCTGGTTTAGACCTGGTTTAGTCCTGGTTTAGTCCTGGTTTACTGGTTTAGTCCTGTTTAGTCCTGTTTAGTCTGGTTTACTGGTTTAGTCCTGGTTTAGACCTGGTTTAGTCCTGGTTTAGACCTGGTTTAGTCTGTATGTGGCGTAAAACCAACGTTAAAAAAACAACATAATTTAATCAAAACTTAATTAATGAAATGTTGTTTTCTGTTGAGATTTAGTTTGATTTTCCGCTTCTGTTTAGTTTGTTCCTGATCTTCAGTGACGTGTTCGGAGGATTCTGACCCGGTTATTGGTTCCGTCGCTCTTTATTTAACCAAATAACGATGGTTGACAAATTAAACCTTTGAGGAGAAATGTGATGCAGAGAAGTTACATACTGCACACATTTTAAGACCCAAATATATAAAAAAATTAAACCTTTTTCAAGTCTCTTTAACTCTTTCCCCCATGAAGACGACATTTGACGACCCCTGTTTCCTTAAAGGTTGTATGGAGGATTTTTTTTTTGTTTCAAATTGTCGATGAAAGTTCAAAATAGAATTGTAGAGATGCAGCAGCCTTGTAATTATGATGACCAAAAAAAAAAAGAATGAAAATCTATCAGCTGTGGACGTGGTGGGGGCAGATAAACATGAACCAATAGATAACAAGGCTGCCTCTTTATCTATTGGTTGTTGGGTTGTCAACCAAACTCCTTACATTTCTAGCGTCACCGACTTGCCGGCGTGCGGGGATTACGTGGTTTACGTTTGTCTCTCACGCACTGATGCTGTTTACTCGACCAAAACAGCGGTTCTTAGCGTCTTTCTGGAACTGTAGCTTCGTCTCAGTTTGCACAAAGTGTGTTGTAACGGCGGACGAGAATCCACCACCAGTTGGCTGCAAAAGAAAGTCTGTTTTTGACATCGCTGAAAGAAGAAGAGAAGGGGAAGAGGAGCGAACATTTGAAAAACTGTCACCGCATTTCTCTTTCATTGGAAAATCTTCCATACAACCTTTAATGACGACTTCTGTCTCCTCCGCTGTTTCACTAAAGACGAGATTTGACGAACATTAGAAACGACTCGGTTTTTCACATTTAACAGAGACTGCGACAGGTCGGGGCCACTACAACCCACACTAGACTGACCAATAGGATTCAAGGACATGTTTTCGCCGATTTTTTCTGAAGTTAATCGAAATAGTGACGATGGAGCTTCCGGAAAAAACACAACACGAAACACGAGCAATGGAAAGATGGCGGCGCTGCACAGTTTTAGAAATAATGAGGAGCGGACGTGTTTTATGGATAAGTTTAGAGAAAGTGACTTTTATAGATTTCAAAGTGATGATGTTGAAGTTGATTATAAAGTGGAAAACAGCGACAGCGACGGACTTTCGGGGAGAAGATGAGAATGCCACTGATGCGTCTGTGTGGAGTCCTGCGATGTCCCAACAAACTATCTGAGCTTTATACTCGATTATGAACCAAAACTGCCCTGAAATCTGGATGTTGCTCAGACGAGTCCTTTGAAATATTTCAGTCTTTTTTTCCAAGATGCGACGTATAACAGAATCACTACAGAAAAAACACTTATGTGGAGCTCTGCACACGAGAAAATAACCAAGATGACAAATACTGAACACACACTGACAGGGAAGAGTTTTATTATTATATTATTATATTATAATAAGATAAATTAGTTGAATAAATAAAATAAGTTGAATAAGTTAAATGGAAAAAAATGAATTAGGTGCACACAGGTGAACAACAGGTAAAAACAGGTGAACACTTGGCTTTACTGTATCTGCTGATATGAAATCTGTTTAAATACTTTGACAAAGTATATTTTTATTTTTTTATGAATCTAGTTCTCAGAACATGCAGATATCAGATGCTGAATGTAGTTTTTTGTTTTGGATTTTGCACCTGACCAGGTAAACTGTCATTTTCAGTGAGCTGTTATACACCTATAAATGAGTTGAATCACATTTAAACATCCAGAAATGAAGAGTTCAGAGTCTAAAGTTTCCAGAGATACAAATATGTCTGTGTTACAATTAAGTTCATGAGTGTAAAATTAATTTATAATCACTGCTGGAAGTGTGTTTTCTTTTATGCAGTGATGCTCTATGGGTGTAGCTCTAGTAACACACGTCTGGGTTGTTCCTAGTCGGCGTCAGGGGGAAAGAGTTAAAGGTTGTATAGAGGATTTTTTTAAGGGAAGAGAAATACAGCGACAGTCCTTGTGCGCGTTCAGAATCACTGTTGAAGTTTCCTGTCTAGAAGTAATTCAGCGACCGACGCGTCAGGTTTTAGACCCTTCGTCTGCTTCGGTCGCGCCATCGCTGGACGAGATCTCCAAGAATCACCTCAGTTTGGCTTTGCTACTTTTCCTCTTCTCTTCTTCTTTCAGCGACCTCAAAAACCGACTTTCTTTTGCGGCGAACCGGTCGTGGATTCTCGTCCGCCGTCGCGACAAACTTTGTGCGAAATGCGAGGAAGCGACAGTTCGAAAAAGCCTCTAAGAACCGCCGCGTAAACCACGTAATCCCCACGCTCCGACGAGTCAGTTACACTAGGGAGTTTGATTGACAACCTAACAGCCAATAGAAAATGAGGGAGCCTCGTTTTCTATTGGCTGATGTTTATCTGGCCTCAACACGTCCACAGTTGATAGATTTTTGTTCTTTTTTTTTTGGTCATCATAATTACAAAGCTGCTGCGTCTCTGTAATGGTATTTTAATCTTTCACTGACAGTTTGAAACAAAACAAAAATCCTCCATACAACCTTTAAGGTATTACTTCCAAATTCATAAGACTTTTTAAGACACTGCAGGAACCCTGAAAGTAGAAATACTAAAAAGTGTCAGAAAACAGTTTTTTAGTCTCTTTAAAATAATGAAACGAAACGAGAACCTGTCCTCTGCACGTTGACCTTTGGTATATTGAAATGTTTGGTGAGTTTTACCCTGATCTGGTGCTGCCGGGCCTCCTCCATGGTGCTCAGGGCGCAGCAGTGAGCCTCCTGTAAACGATGCTCTCTCCTCTGGTGCTCCCGCTGCATCTCTGAAAAACACAAACACGGCTCGAAAAAAAGGCTCAAACTTTAATCTTAAAAACGCTGGACGTGATTTTTACTGTGATGAAAACGCGAAAAACTAAACGAGTTCACAGTAAACCTCACTTCCCTCCTGCATTCAGAGCCTCCGAATTATTCATAAAGATGAGTTTTTAAGAGTTTTTCACAACTTTCAGAGACCAGAGTGGAGCTCTAGCATGCTAACTGCACACTTCCTGATTTCCAGACAGTCAAACTCTTTATAATGAGATTGAAACAGTTCACAGTGGATTTATTTTAACTCAAGAGCTGCTGATACCATGAATCTGTACTGTTTTTAGCTCTTTTCTTGGTCCTGGTTCAGATTCTGGTTTGAAGGTTTTATATTTGACTTTAGAGCTGTAAAAGTTTTGGTCCTGGTTTGAGAGAGCAGAAAGAGAAACCCCTGGTGGACTGTTGGTCTGTGTTTGTACCTTTGAGCTGCTGCGTGAGGAGCTCCCTCTCCTGGCTGAACTGAGACTGCAGCTGCTGCAGCGCCGCCTGAGACTGAGACAACTGAAGCTCCAGAGACTGTTTCAACAACGAGATCTGAAAGAAGAAACACTTTAGACCCAGTTTAGACCAGGTTTAAGTCTGGTTTTAGTCCTGGTTTAAGTCCTGGTTTAGACCCTGGTTTAGACCCTGGTTTAGTCCTGGTTTAGTCCTGGTTTAGTCCTAGTTTAGTCCTGTTTAGGTCTGATTTAAGTCCTGGTTTAGATCTGGTTTAAATCTTGGTTTAGGTCTGGTTTAGTCCTGGTTTAGGTCTTAATTTAGGTCCTGGTTTAGTCCTGGTTTAGTACTGGTTTAGAGTCTGGTTTAAGTCTTGGTTTAGGGTCTGGTTTAGACCTGGTTTAGTCCTGGTTTAGATCTGGTTTAGAGTCTGGTTTAAGTCCTGGTTTAGGGTCTGGTTTAGACCTGGTTTAGTCCTGGTTTAGATCTGGTTTAGAGTCTGGTTTAAGTCCTGGTTTAGGATCTGGTTTAGGGTCTGGTTTAGACCTGGTTTAGTCCTGGTTTAGTCCTGGTTTAGTCCTGTTTAGGTCTGATTTAAGTCCTGGTTTAAATCTGGTTTAAGTCTTGGTTTAGGGTCTGGTTTAGTCCTGGTTTAGGTCTGGTTTAGGGTCTGGTTTAATCCTCTTTTCAACCTGGTTTAAGTCCTGGTTTAGATCTGGTTTAAGTCTTGGTTTAGGTCCTGGTTTAGACCTTGTTTAGTTCTGGTTTAGGTCTGGTTTACATCTTCGGTTAGGGTCTGGTTTAGTCCTGGTTTAGGTCTTAGTTTAGGTCCTGGTTTAGTCCTGGTTCAGTCCCAGTTTAGACCTGATTTAGACCTGGTTTATTCCTGGTTTGGTCTCTGTTTAGACTGTGATTAGTCCTGGTTTAGACCTGGTTTAGACCTGGTTTAGTCCTGGTTTAGACCTGGTTTAGTCCTGGTTTAGTCCTGGTTTAGTCCTGGTTTAGACCTGGTTTAGACCTGGTTTAGACCTGGTTTAGTCCTGGTTTAGACCTGGTTTAGACCTGGTTTAGACCTGGTTTAGTCCTGGTTTAGACCTGGTTTACCTGGTTTAGACCTGGTTTAGTTTACCTGGTTTAGTCCTGGTTTAGTCCTGGTTTAGACCTGGTTTAGACCTGGTTTAGACCTGGTTTCCTGGTTTAGTCCTGGTTTAGACCTGTTTACTGGTTTAGACCTGGTTTGGTTTAGTCCTGGTTTAGTCCTGGTTTAGACCTGGTTTAGACCTTTAGACCTGGTTTAGACCTGGACTGTTTAGCTGGTTTAGTCCTGGTTTAGTCCTGGTTTACCTGGTTTAGACCTGGTTTAGTTTACTGGTTTAGACCTGGTTTAGACCTGGTTTGAGTTTAGACTGGTTTAGACCTGGTTTAGACCTGGTTTAGACCTGGTTTAGACCTGGTTTAGTCCTGGTTTAGACCTGGTTTAGACCTGGTTTAGACCTGGTTTAGACCTGGTTTAGACCTGGTTTAGACCTGGTTTAGTCCTGGTTTAGTCCTGGTTTAGTCCTGGTTTAGACCTGGTTTAGACCTGGTTTAGTCCTCTCCGGCTCTAAACTGGGAGGGCATCAGGCATAAAAAACGGATAAATTCAGCTCCAGAAAACAAAATAACTGATCATTTTAACTTTTTTTATGATCACAATATAATATTTTTATTTCGTTCTGTTTTGTCTCTGGTGATTCTTAAACTGTGAATAATAAAAACATTTTGTTCGAGACTCTCGGGGGAAACGTCTGTTATTTCAGGATAATCTTAATTGCAGTTTGACTTTAATAATCTGAAATTAAATCCGTTGAGTCTTGGGGCTCAGGGACGAGTGGAAACAGGAAAATGTCACATACTTTTTTATTTTCTTCAGTCTCCTTCTTGTGTCGGACATTTTGTTGTTGTCAAAAGTATCGAAAATCAGACAATAATCCATTTTAAAACCAGTATCGAAACTAGATCCTCATTACTTGATTCGAAAAACGTCCCACAGAGCAGAATTTTCCCTGAATGTTTAGAACAAATCTGGAGCTAAACAGAACAAGAGACAGAAGAGCTTTAATTACAAATAAAAATAATTTAATTCCCCTCCCACACTCCCTAACCTCCGCTTTCTTTTATTATTATTATTATTATTATTATTATTATTATTATGATTTATTTATTTATTTTTTATTTTTTATTTTATTTATTTTTTTTTTCTGTATGCGTGTTTAGTTAAGTCTGTCTTGTTGTGGATGTGCTGGTGTCCAATCCCTTAAACTTGACAAATTATAAATAAAAAAATAAAATAAAAATTAATTCTGATTAAAAATTAATTCTGTTTTAAAAAGACAAGGTAAACACTTGATTTCTAATGAAGATGATTTGGAATTAAATTTAATTCTGAAGTAAGTGGGGCGTTTATTCTGATTTTAAAGGTGAATTTATTTATTCCTGGATCATGTTTCACGTTTATTCTTCTTAAAAATAATGATCCAATCCAGATGATCCAACTCCACCTGGGTTAACTTCTGGTTTAGTCCTGGTTTAGTCTTGATTTAGTCAAGGTTTAGCTACTGGTTTAGTCCTGGTTTAGGTCCTGTTTTAGGTCCTGGTTTAGTCCTGGTTTAGTCCTGGTTTATCCTTTGGTTTAATCCTGGTTTAAATCCTGGTTTAACTTCTGGTTTAGTCTTGGTTTAGTCCTAGTTTATCTTCTGGTTTAGTCCTGGTTTAGTCCTCTTTTAATCCTGGTTTATCCTTTGGTTTAGTCCTGATTTAAGTCCTGGTTTAGCTTCTCCTTTAGTCTTGGTTTAAGATCCCTTCTGGTTTAGTCTTGGTTTAGTCTGGTTTAGTCCTGGTTTAGTCCTGGTTTAGTCCTGGTTTAGTCCTTGGTTTAGTCCTGGTTTAGTCCTGGTTTAGTCCTTGGTTTAGTCCTGGTTTAGTCCTGGTTTAGTCCTGGTTTAGTCCTTGGTTTAGTCCTGGTTTAGTCCTGGTTTAGTCCTGTTTAGTCCTTGGTTTAGTCCTGGTTTAGTCCTGGTTTAGTCCTTTGTTTAGTCCTGGTTTTAGTCCTGGTTTAGTCCTGGTTTAGTCCTTGGTTTAGTCCTGGTTTAGTCCTTTAGTCCTGGTTTAGTCCTTGGTTTAGTCCTGGTTTAGTCCTGGTTTAGTCCTGGTTTAGTCCTTGGTTTAGTCCTGGTTTAGTCCTGGTTTAGTCCCTGGTTTAGTCCTGGTTTAGTCTTGGTTTATCCTGGTTTAGTCCTGTTTAGTCCTGGTTTAGTCCTTGGTTTAGTCCTGGTTTAGTCCTGGTTTAGTCCTGGTTTAGTCCTTGGTTTAGTCCTGGTTTAGTCCTGTTTAGTCCTGGTTTAGTCCTTGGTTTAGTCCTGGTTTAGTCCTTGGTTTAGTCCTGGTTTAGTCCTGGTTTAGTCCTGGTTTAGTCCTGGTTTGGTTTCTGGGGACAAAGCTCCAAAAAGTGGATTTTCTGTAATAATAATGAGTCAGTTTAAAGTCTCGTGCTTCGACTCACAAATAAAATAAAACCGTTACATTTATCGATCGATTCACAGTTTTTAAAGTTCAGATTTTTCTTTCACACGTTTAAACAAAAACCCAGAACCTGATTCTGGTTTTATCTGATCACTGTAGCTGTGTGTTTTATTTACGAGCTCCCGTCTCAAAATAAAAACCAAACACGTCGCGGGATTCGGACGTGGGACGAGGTCAGGAGCACAAACATCCGTTATTCATGAGTCCGAGTCTGGACTGAAACGACAAACTGGACCTGACGAGAGCCGACGTCTCCAGAATCAAACAAAACCAGTTAAGATGTTTATTTTACTGCAGCGTTTTGTGTGAAACGATAAAATAAACGACTTCAACGACTGGACTGTTGTTATTATTCATCAAAATCATTCGTACAAACTTAAATTAACTCGATTTAATCCTGGTTCAGCCTCGGTTTAGTCCAGATTTAGTCGTTTAGTCAGTTTAGTTTAGTCCTTCGTTTAGTTCAGGTTTAGTCCAGGTTTAGTCCAGGTTTAGTCCTTCGTTTAGTCCAGGTTTAGTCCTTCGTTTAGGTTTAGTAGTTAGTCCAGGTTTAGTCCAGGTTTAGTCCAGGTTTAGTCCAGGTTTAGTTCAGGTTTAGTCCAGGTTTAGTCCAGGTTTAGTCCTTCGTTTAGTCCAGGTTTAGTCCTTCGTTTAGTCCAGGTTTAGTCTTTCGTTTAGTCCAGGTTTAGTCTCACTTTAGTCCTTTGTTTAGTCCAGGTTTAGTCTCACTTTAGTCCTTTGTTTAGTCCTTTGTTTAGTCCAGGTTTAGTCCTTCGTTTAGTCCAGGTTTAGTCCTTCGTTTAGTCCAGGTTTAGTCCTTCGTTTAGTCCAGGTTTAGTCCTTCGTTTAGTCCAGGTTTAGTCCTTCGTTTAGTTCTCAGTCTAGTTCTGCTTTAATCCTGGTTTTCTTCTTGGTCCAAGTCCTGCAATAGTCACTGGTTTAAACCTGGTCTAGTCCAGGTCTAGTCCTACTTTAGTGCAGGTTTAGTCTCTTATTTAGTCCTAGGTCTACTTTTGTATAAGTTCTGGTTTATTTTTTAGTCTAGTCCTGTTTTCCTCCTGGTCTAGTCCTACTTTAGTCCAGGTTTAGTCTCTGGTTTAATTCCTGGTCTAGTCCTGGTTCAGTCGGTGGTTTAGTTCTGGTTTATTCCCATTTTAATCCAGGTCTGGTCCTGGTCCTGGCCCTGGTCTCATCCTTGTCTCCTCCTCATCCCGGTCCGGTCCTGGTCCTGGTCCTGGCCCTGTTCCTGGTCCTGTTCCTGGTCCCGGTCCTCGCCCTGGTCCAGGTCCTGGTCCTGGTCCTGGTCCCGGTCCTGGTCCTGGTTTAGTCCTGGTCCTGGTTCTGGTCCTGGTCCCGGTCTAGTCCCGGTCCTGGTCCCAGTCCTGGTCCAGTCCCGGTCCCGGTCCAGTCCCGGTCCTGGTCCCGGTCCTGGTTTAGTCCCGGTCCTGGTCCCGGTCCTGGTTTAGTCCCGGTCCTGGCCCTGGTCCTGGTCCTGGTCCTGGTCCCGGTCCCGGTTTGGTCCTGGTCCCAGTCCTGGTCCTGGTCCCGGTCCCGGTCTAGTCCTGGTCCCGGTCCTGGTTTAGTCCTGGTCTAGTCCCAGTCCTGGTCCCGGTCCCGGTCTAGTCCCGGTCCCGGTCCTGGTCCCGGTCTAGTCCCGGTCTTGGTCCCGGTCCTGGTCCCGGTCTAGTCCCGGTCCCGGTCTAGTCCCGGTCCCGGTCTAGTCCCGGTCCCGGTGGTCCCGGTCTAGTCCCGTCCCGTCCTGGTCCCGGTCTAGTCCCGGTCCCGGTCTAGTCCCGGTCCCGGTCTAGTCCTGGTCCCGGTCCTGGTCCCGGTCTAGTCCCGGTCCCGGTCCTGGTCCCGGTCTAGTCCTGGTCCCGGTCCCGGTCCTGGTCCCGGTCTAGTCCCGGTCCCGGTCCTGGTCCCGGTCTAGTCCTGGTCCTGGTCTAGTCCGGTCCTGGTCTAGGTCCCGGTCCCGGTCCGGTCCTGGTCCGGTCTGGTCCTGGTCCTGGTCTAGTCCCGGTCCTGGTCTAGTCCCGGTCCTGGTCCTGGTTTAGTCCCGGTCTGGTCTGGTCCGGTCCTGGTCCTGGTCCTGGTCTAGTCCTGGTCCTGGTTTAGTCCCGGTCCTGGTCCCGGTCTGGTCCTAGTCCTGGTCTGGTCCCGTTACCTGTTCCAGTAGATCTTCCACCTTCCGTTGCCATGACTCCCGCGCCGCCATCAGCTCCAGTTCTTTCTGCTGGGACAGTTGGTTCAGCGCCGCCTGTTTGTCGGCCTCATACTCCTCGTTCAGCTCGTCTCTGAGCAGACGCACCTCCTCCCTGACGACCGCGACCGACGACCACGACGACCACGACCACGACAACAACACAAGAGTCAAGTTTTTATTTAAATGACGCACTGCACTTTGCTTAGAATATTCCACAATAAAGCTTTAACCGTATCCATTTTCCATTTAACTAAAAGTTTTCATGTGACACTGTTTTCTGATCTGTTCTAATGTTTCCAGACCTGGAGTTGTGTTTTTTTGTTTCATTCACATGTTTAACACACAAACCTGCACATTGTGGACTGACCTCTTCTCTCAAAAACTCTGTTCCACCTTGTGATGTCATGCGGTGTTCCATGAGGTGCTCCACCGTGTTTTTAAACTCCACACACCTTCACTACAATCGTCCATCCGTGTTCTTCCTCTTCTCCCCCGTCGGGTCTCGGGGGCGTCAGTCTGAGCAGGGACTCCCGGACTTCCCTCACCCCAGACACTTCCTCCAGCTCCTCCAGGGGGACCTGAGGTGTTCCCAGGCCAGTCCAGAGACGTACCGTATTTTCTGGGTCATTAGACGCCTCTAACCGCATCAAAAAACGACTGAACACCACAATCCAGAGCGCCCCATACACGAATCCACTCGGGTGTCCCAGTACGACTTCAGTAAACTACAAAGCCACAAACACACACGGAGCAGACAGCGACCGCACAACGAAACACACACACACACTCATCACTCCACGCCGACGAGGAACGAACCGGAAAAACCACGAGTCCAATGTGCCGCTTCTAGACACGACTGAACAACTGAGTCACTGCGAACACGACGACAATCCGTTGGTCCCAGACACACCCTCCCTACACGAAAGTTTTAAAATGTAAAAAATGACCGATAACGACGGACAAAACTGAAATTCCGTTTACCAAGATTAGAATTTCTGTCGAGATGAATGGAGAACTGTGCTTAAAGACGGGGTATTTTTGGAGCTTTCTCCCATGTTTTAACATTCCATCGTCTAAAAAAAACATGTCTGAAGAGGTTTTAGAGACATCCACGTGTGTTTGAGTAATCTAGCGATCTCTCTGTACGAGATTTCTCCATAAATACGACGGTAAACATGAAATTTCTCCATGAATAATACAAAAACGTGACAGAAAACCGCAGTAGTTTCGTTAGAGGGACGCGCGGTGATTGTGTTGTGATGGCGCTCTGAAGGGGGAGCGACTTAGCAGCAAAACCGAAACTTATAAAACATGTTAATCTGTTGTTGCGGGTGATTATAGCGTTTACAATAAAAAGAGCTAAAAATGTGAGGAACGGAACGGAGGAACGAACCGAAAAAGCCACGAGTGCAACGTGCCGCTTCTAGACACGACTGACAACGACTGACTGACAACTGAGTCACTGAACACGACGACGATCCAGCGACAGACACTACTCCCTACACGCCACAACTGAACAACTGAGTCACTGAACACGACGACGATCCAGCGACAGACACTACTCCCTACACGCCACAACTGAACACACCCAGAGTCACCGTGAACGAACAAACAAACAAAACCACTCACCCATCACACTGTTGGGTTTCCTTTAAAATCGCACAAGGTTTATTTGTGAAAAAAGATCGAAAATAGACCGTTTAATGACAGTGAGTCTTATAATCCAGAGCGACTAATCGTCTGGACGGTACAGTTGTTCCTCCAGTGTCCTGGCTCCTCCTCCTCCTGCTGCTGGGACATGAACACCTCCTGAGGGACACGTCCAGGAGACGTCAGAACAGACGTCCTCCCCTCAGACGCTCCTCTCCACGTGGAGGAGCAGCGGCTCTACTCCGAGCTCCTCACTCTGTCTCTGAGGGAGACGCCCGGACGCCTGTGGAGGAAACTCATCTGTGTCGTTTGTATCGTGGATCTGGTCCTTCGGGTCATGACCAGAGGTGAGGGGAGGAACGGAGACTGACAATAAATCCAGACTCAGCTCCTCTTCAAAACAACAGTCCGATACAGCGACCACATCACTTGCACCTGTCAATCTCACGCTGCACCTGCTGCACCTCCACCTGTCAATCTCACCTGCACCTGTCCACCTGTCTGCACCTGTCAATCTCACCGCTGCACCTGTCCACCTGTTCACCACCTGTCAATCTCACGCTGCACCTGTCCACCTGTCAATCTCACGCTGCACCTGTCCACCTGTCCACCTGTCAATCTCACGCTGCACCTGTCCACCTGTCAATCTCACGCTGCACCTGTCCACCTGTCAATCTCACGCTGCACCTGTCCACCTGTCAATCTCACGCTGCACCTGTCCACCTGTCCACCTGTCAGTCTCACTCAGAACAAGACCCTGAGATGATTTCAGTCCTGGGGTTGATGGAGTCAGTGCTGATCTCTACTGAACTAAAGGGAAAAGGAGCGACTACTATGTGACATCACAAGGTGGAACGGAGCATTTAGAGCTTTGGAGATGTAGACAGACGAATAATAAAGAGTTAATAAAACATGTGAATGAAACAAAACACAAGTCCAGCTGTTTTTGACGAGGAAACATTAGAACACGACTTAAAGCTTCACAAGAGTCAGTTTTACGTAACATAGAACCTTTAAACGTGTTTTTATTCTCCAAAAATCATTTATGTTAAAGTGGGTGGAGTCGGTTTGGACACCAGCTCGTCTCCGTGGATACAGACATGTTTAATGCCGCACTGTGGGACATTTCAGACAAAGCAGCAGCATTTCCACACAGACAAGAAGGTGGAATTCAAAACAAGCACAGGTGATGTTTAGTTTATATTTTTCAGTGACCTGAGTGCGTCTCTCCACTTCTGGTCCAGGTCGTCGGCCATCTTGTCCATCTTCTGTTTCTCCTCGGTTCTGATGGACATGACTCTGGCCTCGTGCTGCTGCTTCTGCGTCTCGATTTCCTCCTGAAAAACACAAAGAAATCAACAAAAAAATCACGACAAACATAAAAACAACTTCACTTTTGTTCAACGTTTTATTTTCTAAACTTAATGTAACTTGTGTAGTGAATCTGGTGAGGTTCATGTTCTAATGTTGGTCCCTCCTCGTCTTGTCCTGCCTCTGTCTAGTCCTGGTTTAGTCCTGGTTTAGTCCTGGTTCAGTCCTGGTTCAGTCCTGGTTTAGTCCTGGTTCAGTCCTGGGTCAGTCTGGTTTAGGTCTAGTCTAGTCTTGCTTAAGTCTGGTTTAGTGGTCTAGTCTTGCTTAAGTCCTGGTTTAGTTCTTGGTCTTGTCCTGGTTCAGTACAGGTTCAGTATGAGGTCTGATTCTGGTCTAGTTCAGCTTTAGCCACGTTTCAATCCTGGTTTAATTCTTGGTCTAGTCCTGGTTTAGTCCTGGTTTAGTCCTGGTCTAGTCCTGGTCTAGTCCTAGCCTAGTCCTGGTCTAGTTCTGGTCTACTTCTCATCTAGTTCTGGTGCAGTCCTGGTCTAGTCCTGGTCTAGTCCTGGTCTAGTCAGGACTAGTGTAGTCCTGGCGTAATATTGGTCTGTTCCTGGTCTATTCTGGGTCTAGTCTTGGTCTAATTTTGATCTAATCGTGGTCTAATCCTGGTCTGGTCCTGGTCTAGTCCTGGTCTGGTCCTGGTGTAGTCCTGGTCTGGTCCTGGTCTAGTCCTGGTCTGGTCCTGGTCTAGTCCTGGTCTGGTCCTGGTCTAGTCCTGGTCTGGTCCTGGTCTAGTCCTGGTCTGGTCCTGGTCTAGTCCTGGTCTAGTCTGGTCTAGTCTTGGTCTAGTCTGGTCTAGTCCTGTCTAGTCTAGTCCTGGTCTAGTCCTGGTCTAGTCCCTGGTCTGGTCCTGGTCTGGTCCTGGTCTGGTCCTGGTCTAGTCCTGGTCTAGTCCTGGTCTGGTCCTGGTCTAGTCTGGTGTAGTCCTGGTCTAGTCCTGGTCTGGTCCTGGTCTAGGTCTGGTCTGGTCCTGGTCTAGTCCTGGTGTAGTCCTGGTCTGGTCTGGTCTGGTCTGGTCCTGGTCTGGTCCTGGTGTCTAGTTCTTGGTCTAGTCCTGGTCTAGTCCTGTCTAGTCCTGGTCTAGTCCTGGTCTATGGTCCTGGTCTGGTCTGGTCTGGTCCTGGTCTAGTCCTGGTCTAGTCCTGGTGTAGTCCTGGTCTGGTCTGGTCTGGTCCTGGTCTGGTCCTGGTTGGTCTGGTGTAGTGGTCTAGTCCTGGTCTAGTGTCTAGTCCTGGTCTAGTAGTCCTGGTCTGGTCCTGGTCTGGTCCTGGTAGTCCTAGTCCTGTCTAGTCCTGGTCTAGTCCTGGTCTAGTCCTGGTCTAGTCCTGGTCTAGTCCTGGTCTAGTCCTGGTCTAGTCCTGGTCTAGTCCTGGTCTAGTCCTGGTGTAGTCCTGGTCTGGTCCTGGTCTAGTCCTGGTCTAGTCCTGGTCTAGTCCTGGTCTAGTCCTGGTCTGGTCCTGGTCTAGTCCTGGTCTAGTCCTGGTCTGGTCCTGGTCTAGTCCTGGTCTAGTCCTGGTCTAGTCCTGGTCCGGTCGAGAGGTTTTGTGAGACGTTCGGTGTAAAACTCATAACTTTAATTTAAAGCTGCACTGTGGACTTTTTCTCGTGGGGTTGTTGCTTTACAGGTCAGATCTGTGGAGAGGCGGCCGCGCTCGCACATGTTTAATAACCTCAGCAGAAAAGTTCCACAGTGCAGCTTTAAAGCTGTTAGTGTGTTAGTATTTTCATCGGTTTAGAAATAGAAAGATAAGATCCAAACAGGCAAATTAAACATTAAATCTGTGACGTTGCATTAATTAATAAAGTTGTGTACGATAAAATTACAAAAATAAACTTAAACTTGAAACATCGACAAAGTTTAAGTTTATTTTTCTTCGGTGCTCGTGGACTGAAGTCAGATTTAGTCGACCGCAGCTGCGTTAAACTGGACGGTGAAGTTGCAGTGACAAACTCAAGACTGTGACAGGACAAACCCACGACGTCTTACCAACAGTAGCACATTTTCTGTTTAAATCTCTTTTTCTGCATTTGAAAAAAAAAAAAAAAAAAAAAGCAAGGAGCGATGAAGAATGAAACAACGACTCGTTAATGAAGACAAAATAATTATGGACAAAAACACTTTAAAATGTCAGAAATACTAAAGTCTATAACCTAAAGTGCATAAGTCAGCTCAGAGTAAAACCTTAAAACTGTCAATTATACTTTTAATTTAACAAAAAATTAGGAATTGTTTTATTTTCTCATTTCTAATTTTGGAAATGTTTATTATTTTACTTCCTGGTTGGAGACAGGCAGGAGACTTAGCAACCAAAATGTAAAAAACAAGGGTCAAAAAGTGTTGCACATTAGTTCTGATTAGACTAATAAAAATAAACAGCAACAGTCTGGGGCCACATCCAGTCGTTTGGTCGACTCTGACCGACTCGTTTAAGATCATTTGGAATTACAAAATGAAATATTTTCTAATTTTACCTCATGCCTGGACTAAAGCTGCATTGCTTTTACTTTAGAGGTGTTTTTAAATTACTTTTTTAAAGTGATCTTTTGTTTGTCAGTCTCACTTTTTCATTGTTTAGTCAGAACAATGAGATTTACTGATTTTTATGAACAAATATAATTAATATGATTCAGAATTGAGTTCAGCATTTTGTCCTCCACCCGGGGCCTCCTCCTGGTGGGACATGAACACCTCCTGAGGGACACGCTCAGGACACATCAGAACCTCAACTGCTCCTCTCCACGTGGAGGAGCAGCGGCTCTACTCCGAGCTCCTCACTCTGTCTCTGAGGGAGACGCCTGCGGAGGAAACTCATCTGTGTCGCTTGTATCGTGGATCTGGTCCTTCGCATCATGACCAGAGCTCATGACTAGAGGTGAGGGGAAGAACGAAGACTGACCGGTAAATCCAGAACAAGACCCCGACAGACTTGAACTCCTCCAGAAAGAAGGAGGAGGCCCAGGGAAAACCCAGGACACACTGGAGGGACTAAGTCTACGTTCAGACTGCAGGGCTTAACGCTCAATTCTGATTTTTTTGTGAAATCTGATGTTTTTGCGAGGTCGTTCACATTTCCAATTAAATGCGACTTGTCTGTGACTTCAGTGTGAAGGTAAACGGCCCGAAAGTGTCCCACATGTGACTGGAGACACGACGACGTCAACCCCATGCGTCAACCGCAGCGAGCGTGTGTGTGTTTACAGAAGTTGTCCAAACATGGACGCAGCATCGAGCACCTGGAGATTTTACAGTTCGCCTGCTTCAACGCAGAATAGTGACGTTTGTCGCTTGTTAATGACGTGTAGGTGGATGAATGAGCTTTGGCCGTTCAGACTGAAGTCACATGTCAAAAGATCAGATATGTATCGGTTTCAGGAGCAAATATCCAAGTGTCCTGGATCTGTGTGGTTCAGACGTCATTAAAAGATCAGATACAGGAACATAGAGACAAAAAATCTGATTTGTGTCACTTCAGGCTGCAGTCTGAACGCAGCATGTGTCTCTGGACTGGCCTGGGAACATCTCGAGGTCCCCCTGGTGGAGCTGGAGGAAGTGTCTGGGGTGAGGGAAGTCTGGGAGTCCACAATATTTTCTGTTTCTCATGTGGCTCCATGGAAAAATAACTGCCCATCCCTGGTTTAAAGAGTCAGAAAAAGTCCTTCTTGTGTGTAAATTGTCTCTGTATTTTGAGTTTTCACTGATATATTTTCACACATATTTCTATTTTTATTATGTAAAATTAAGATAAATATTGACCACAGGAAGTATCCACCAAAACAAGTCAGAGTTAGAAACACAATAAAACCTGTCATATGCACTTTAGGCTTAAATCTGGAGAATTATTTTACATTTTTACATCTTTTCTGAGACTAAAACCAGAGGAAGTTTTTTTTCTTCTCGGAGCTAAATATAGTCGGATAACAACAACATCGCTCTAATTGTCGTCATTAGCGCAGCTGGAAGAAGACGCTCATTTCCTGCTTTAGTTTCCTCCTGTAATTTTCAGTGTCACCGTTCGCAGGAGGTTCTGAGATTAAAGACGCACTCTGTAACTTTCAGGAGGAGGGGGATTAATGTCGCTCTGCCTGGAATGTTTCACAGTTCGGCATTAAAGACTTTTCAGAGCTTTCTTCCGTGTTTTAATGCCGTTCCCTCATCACAAACATGTCTGAAGAGGCTTTAAAGTCATCCGTGCATGTTTGAGCAATCTAGGGATCTCTCCAGGACCCTCCTTTACGCTTAGCAGTATGAGTCCGTACAAAGCTCCGCCCACAAGATATAAACATGATATAAATGTACAAGAGCAGGACACAAAATAAGTTTAAAGCTATATTGTGGAACATTCCTGACAAAGTTACATAGTGCAACTTTAAATTTATGGTCTTTTCAAGTTGTGATTTTGAGAGGGTGACCAGATTTTTTAAATTCAGAACTGGGACACACCCGGGGAGTTGGGATGTTTGGTTTAAATAAATAAAATTGTGAAACTAGTGTGTTGGTCATGAGGGACGTCTGACGCTGCATTGTCATTTGTAAACAAGATTTTTTGTATTTTAGTAAAACAAAAAAAACATTTTATGATCCTCTTTACTGGATTTGATTAGTCAAAAATTGTGACAGTCCTGTTTTAGTCCTGGTTTAGATCTGATGTAGTCCTGGTTTAGTCTTAAAGCCGCTGCACACAACAGGATTTTTCGATCTGAGGTGACGTTTACACAGAGTCTGGTTTGTTGAGAAACGAATATTTCTCCAAAATAACATCGTGCAAATGTAACCCAGGTTAATATGGACAAATTTGGTCAATAGCGAATATTCCAACGGCGACGAGTCACTAAACGCGTCACGCACACGCTCGCACTTTCATGAAGTCACCTGCTCCCCTCCCTCCACACACCCGGGAGTGAGGCGAGACAGGACGGCTGCGCAGGAGCCATTACCGCTAATATCGATGCCGAAAAGACCAAATTAAATGATAGCGCAAAGGAATTGGTGAGTCTGTCTGTCTGTCTGTTTTGGTTGTTGCCGCTAGCATGCCAATAGCCCCCACCGCTAACTTGTTTATGGATTGCAGGCTATTGTTATGCTAATATAATTTACTGTTCATGTATTGGAATGTCATTTTACTTATTGTGTGCGCTGAACAATTGTGTACATTATGAATTAAGCTAGCTAGCAGATACATTATTAATCAGAGTTACCGATAGCTATGGCTAATAGCTAATCAGCCGAACTGTATTTTATTAAGACTGGTGCTGTTATTTATCACAGGCCAGGTGATTGAGGTTGAGAAAAACCATCCTGATGACGAGCTGAACCCAGGAACTTTGAATTCAACGAAAGACACTTCAACAGCTTCTACGGTCGGGTTAGGGGCTGTTGCAGCCAGTCCAGTCCCGCATCACACCTACTCAACCCGTGTTTGGACAATTACACGCACACACCCTGAAGGACTATATGTACACTTCTACACGAAGTGCGGACATTCAATTTCACCCTTTGGTTTTTGACAATGATAAAGGACATTAACAAAGTGACTTGTCCACCGCTCCTGTTTCCTATTGTTCACTTGTATTAACCAAACGTGAGGAAATCTGAAGAGCATTGTAAATATTGTAAATATTGTAAATATAATATATATATTTCACTTTTCGATATAAAATACCAACCATATCTCTGTAGTTTGTTGTGCTTTTTACTGTTTCCCTACCTCCCAGAGAGCCACAGCCTTCTGTTTTCTAGCCCGTACCTACACCAACTCCACCCCTTTGTCCCTTGCATACACCTGTTTGATATGCTACACAAACAACATAGTTTAGAAAAAAAGTTTTTGTTTACATCGTCCTGCATAAATCCTCCATCGAGCGCCGTCAGAACCACACCGAGTCTCTAAGCCGAGCCTGGACTAGATTCAAACCTGCAGCATTTATTTCATTACAGTTGTAAGTTTTAAAAATGGTGCATTAGTGAGCGGCTCGCCTCTCCACAGATCTGATAAAGCCTCACTGGTCTCTGGTCACGGATATGAAACATCAGCTGTGTGTGAAAATGAAGAAGAAGAAACACAACTGCTGCTCTGATGCTTCATCATCATCATCATCATCAGAGAAAAAGGGAAACTTTGGTCGCACTTTTGGCGCGTCAACTCCTAAAACTTTGTCTCACTTTACACGCAAACGCCAAATTGTAGTTTTCCAGAATCTCCGCTCTAGATGAAGTTTTTAGAAAGATGAATTTTCGTTTGGATGTAAAAGATGCGTACAAACAAAGGAAAATGTCTCCGTTTTAAAAAATATCCGTGTACATGTAAACGGGGCCTTAAACGATTTTTAAAAGTGCGACAAAAAGTACACACCACAGACACGAGGTGAATCTTATAGGACTTAAAATCTCCGATCTCAAAGACTGCAGCTGGATCTGTCTGTGGACCACAGGATATAAAGTTGTGAAGCTGTGATGGCGTTGGCTGTTTCCTGTCTCCAGTAAAACAACTCGCTCTGAGATTGTATAGAGGATTTTTTTAAGGGAAGAGAAATACAGCGACAGTCCTTGTGCGCGTTCAGAATCACCGTTGAAGTTTCCTGTCTAGAAGTAATTCAGCGACCGACGCGTCAGGTTTTAGACCCTTCGTCTGCTTCGGTCGCGCCATCGCTGGACGAGATCTCCAAGATTCACCTCAGTTTGGCTTTGCTACTTTTCCTCTTCTCTTCTTCTTTCAGCGACCTCAAAAACTGACTTTCTTTTGCGGCGAACCGGTCGTGGATTCTCGTCCGCCGTCGCGACAAACTTTGTGCGAAATGCGAGGAAGCGACAGTTCGAAAAAAGCCTCTAAGAAACCACCTGCGTAAACCACACGTAATCCCCGCGCTCCGACGAGTCAGTTATACTAGGGAGTTTGATTGACAACCTAACAGCCAATAGAAAATGAGGGAGCCTCGTTTTCTATTGGCTGATGTTTATCTGGCCTCAACACGTCCACAGTTGATAGATTTTCGTTCTTTTTTTTTTTTGGTCATCATAATTACAAAGCTGCTGCGTCTCTGTAATGGTATTTTAATCTTTCACTGACAGTTTGAAACTAAAAAAAAATCCTCCATACAACCTTTAAGTGTTCAAAAGATCAGACTCTGCACTTCTAGTTTAGACACAAGTCAAAACTGTGTTGTTATTATTTGTGAAATGTGGAGCAAAACTTCAGATACATGATTTTTAAAGCCTAAAAGATTGTTGATAAAGTTCACAGGAAGTAGAGTCACTGTGGAGAATCTGCAGCTTCAGCTCGATCCGTGCGCTGTGTGGATGTAAACAGACGCACGTGAGGAACTACTCCCACCTTTTTACTTTTAAACAACGCAAAAAACTGAATTCACAGCGCCGTTTTGTGGTGCGCCGCGGCTTCACAATCGCACATGAAGACACAAAGTTGACGAAATCACAGCCAAAATCAGGCAAATTCTCTTGTAATGTGCGGCGGCCTTAATTTAGTTCCGGTTTCGATCAAACTGGTCAAAAATCTGGGACTGTCCCGGGTAAAAACTTCTGGTCACCCTCGATTTTGATTCAATTGTGATTAATCTTGCAGAATAACTATGACCTGAACATGGATTTCCAAACACAAGAGGCAAATCTAATCACATTTACAACAGAAAAAAGACTAAGACAAAGAAATATTCGTATACGATTTGATCTGAGCACTTCTGGCGTTTGCGTCGTAGATAATCGGACGTTCTCACCTGGAGGTCCGTGAGGAGGTTGCTCGTCTCTCGGACTCGGGCTCTCGTCGCGTCCAGTTCGATTCTCAGTTTTTCTTGAGTTTCTTTCAAACAGGAAATCTGAGTCTGAGCCGAGTTTAAGTTCTGCTCGCCCTCTCGCACCATCTCCTGCAGATGCGACACCTGTGGGACGAGGCACAGCGGGAAAACATCACAAAACGTAATAGAGTAGAAGTTTCACCTGTATTATTATTGTATTGTTTCTTGCAGCAGGTTCGTTTTAACTTGTGTTTGAGTTTGTGAATCTGCATCGTTTCTGTATTTGTGGCGTTGGGTCATCGTATAATCCACCTGTCAATCACGTCCCTCTGAACTCAGGTGATTCAACAGAAACCGGCGGAAATGTAACATGTAGAATGAGTTGTATTGATTTAGTACTAATCATTTAGTTTAATGTTCATATTAAAACTAGAGCCCGGCCGATATGGATTTTGTTGTGGCCGATATGATACCGATATAATGATAGTTGGAGCTGCCGATATAATCACCGATATATTTAGTGATGTAAAAATTCACTGTAAATCTTGAATTATTAAAAAAAAAACTTAGGTTTGGCTCTTATGGATTTTAAACTGGGTTTATTTAGGCAACATTTATTGTTATTCTGCCTCTTTACATGAAATGTCATAGGACTAAAGCAGGACTAAAGCAGAACTGAACCAGCACTGGAAAAGGACTAAACCAGGACTATAACAGATCTAAACTATGTGCAAAACAGGACTAAACCAGAATTTAACCAGGACTGAGTGTCGGGACTCGGTCTCTATCTCTCTCCCTCTCTCGACCCCAAGATTAGTCCTGGTTTATTTATTTTATGCTGAATATATTTTTGCACGTTTTTTTTTTTACACTATGCACACGCAGAGTTTTGATAGTTTCGTTTTTAGCCGCTGCCGCTGTCAAACTACCACGAGTTTGCACGCGGCATGAAGAGAAAAAATGAGAGAAAGAGAAAACACGGCTCCCAATAAGGATCAGGCTCCCGTCGTTCGCTTCAAAGAGTCGGATCTAAGAGCCGCTTCGTTCGCGAACGACCCATCACTGCTAGCAAGTAAATAAACAATCGCTATTAGCCTTTAGCCGTAAATGCTGCGTGCCGCGGTAATTAATTATATGCGCAAATTTCATCATTCACACGTCTATTCACAGATCATTTACATATCAATACTGGTCCAGTAACAAATATACGGCCAATATAGTCACTTTACAATAGACCAATAGAAAACGGCCTGTTTATGTGCAGGAGCTACAGCAGCTAATCGCTAACCAAAAACTTGCTTCAAAGTCGACATATTTCCAACACTCACCGCTCACACAGGCTCCTCCCACATCACAAATCTGCACTAATAAATGTCCTTTTAATCCAGACTCAAACCGATTGTCCGAAAAAGAAAATAATCTCAGTGGATCTGTGTCTGCGGATGTAAACAAACACACGTGACTCTCACACAGACAAATGACTCCGCAGATAAATACTGATGCGGAGCCACATATTTGTACATTTATCTGTCTGTAAATTGGATTAAATGAACAGAATGTAGAGAGTCTAAGCTTTATAACGACGTATAACATGCCCACGTGAAATATCGGCCCATATCAGCAAGTATATCGGCCGATAGCCGATATGCTTCCAGGTGCTCAATTCGGCCGATAATATCGGCCAACCGATATATCGGTCGGGCTCTAATTAAAACCCTGGTGTACATGTGTGTATGAGAGTCCGTGGTACCTCCTGATTGGCCATGTTGAGTTTGGCGGACAGTTCCTCCTTCAGATTGTCCAGCTGCTGTTGGAGTCGGTCCCTCTGCTCCTCCAGAGACAAACGCTTGATCTCAAACTCCTGACTCATTTTCTACAAAAACACAAAACCACAAAGACCGTGAAGTATTTTGAAGTGTAATAAAACATGAATAATACATCAGACACATCAAGACTCCTGAGCTGGAGACATGTTACAAGTACAAATATACTCCTCAAAAGAAGTTCTGTTCTCCAAATATAGTCCGAGTTTAGACCTGGTTTAGTCCTGAGTTGATTCTGGCATAGTCCCGGTTTAGTACTTGTTTAGACCTGGTTTAGTCCTGGTTTAGACCTGGTTTAGTCCTGGTTTAGACCTGGTTTAGTACTTGTTTAGACCTGGTTAAGTACTAGTTTAGTCCTGGTTTAGTACTTGTTTAGACCTGGTTTAGTCCTGGTTTAGACCTGGTTTAGTCCTGGTTTAGTCCTGGTTTAGTACTTGTTTAGACCTGGTTTAGTCCTGGTTTAGACCTGGTTTAGACATGATTTAGACCCAGTTTAGATCTGGTTTGGACACCTTTTTAGACCCAGTTTTGACCTGTTTTAGACTTGAGATAGACCGGGTTTAGTGCTCGTTTAGACTTGGTTTAGTCCTTCTTTAGACCTGGTTTAGACCTAATTTAGAGCTGATTTAGACCTGGCTTAGACCTGGTTTGGACACCTTTTTAGACCTGATTTAGAACTGGTTTAGACATTGTTTAGATCTTATTTGGACCTGGTTTAGACCTGAGATAGACCTGATTTAGACATAGTTTAGACCTGGTGTAGACTTGAGATAGTCCTTGTTTAGACCTGATTAAGATCTTACCTAGACCTGGCTTAGATCTGATTTAGATCTGTTTTAGACCTGGTTTAGACCTGGTTTAGACCTGGTTTAGACCTGGTTTAGTCTTGAGATAGCCCTGATTTAGATTAGACCCATTTTAGACCTGGTTTAGACCTAATTTAGATCTGATTTAGACCGGGTTTAGACCTGGTTTGGACACATTTTTAGACGGTTTAGACCTGAGATAGTCCTGATTTAGACGTGGTTTGGACCTGGTTTAGCCCTGGTCAAGACCTGGTTTAGACCTTATTTAGACCTGAGACAGTCCAGGTTCAGACCTGATTTAAGACCTGATTTAGACTTGGTTTAGACCTGGTTTAGTCTTGGTTTAGTCCTGGTTTAGTCTTGGTTTAGTCCTGGTTTAGTCCTGGTTTAGTCTTGGTTTAGTCCTGGTTTAGTCTTGGTTTAGTCCTGGTTTAGTCCTGGTTTAGTCTTGGTTTAGTCTTGGTTTAGTCCTGGTTTAGTCCTGGTTTAGTCTTGGTTTAGTCCTGGTTTAGTCTTGGTTTAGTCTTGGTTTAGTCCTGGTTTAGTCTTGGTTTAGTCCTGGTTTAGTCTTGGTTTAGTCTGGTTTAGTCTGGTTTAGTCCTGGTTTAGTCCTGGTTTAGTCTTGGTTTAGTCCTGGTTTGGTCTCGTTTTAGTCCTGGTTTAGTCCTGTATTAATCCAGCTTTAATCCTGGTTTAGTCTTGGTTTAGTCCTGGTTTAGTCCTGGTTTAGTCCTGGTTTAGTCCTGGTTTAGTCCTGGTTTAGTCCTGGTTTAAAAAGACGTGTCAATACAAAACCCAGGTCAGTTTGTTGTTTATAGATTTTCAGATTAAATAAATAAAAAGTAAAGTAAAAGTGTTGTTTGACCTTGAGCCGCTGCTCGTGTTCGTTCTGTTTTTCTTTCTGTTTTTCTTTCTGTTCTCGTTTCTTTAAACACGAGTCCTGCAGGAGGAAAAGCTCCAGTCGCTCTGGAAAAGCTTAAGCTGCGTGAGTAAATCCTGTTTGTTGTGCACATGAGTCAGATCTGTGGAGCGTGCGGCTCGGACACGTGAGTCGCCACGACGATTAACAAAAAAAACAAAAAACTAAAACAAACTGTGTCTTTAGAAGCAAAAGAGCAAAAAGGAAAATTATACTTAAACTCTACAAGATCAGGACTGAACCAGGACTAAACCAGGACTAAACCAAGACTAAACCAGGACTAAACCAGGACTAAAACAGGACTAAACCAGGACTAAACCAGGACTAAACAGGACTAAAACAGGACTAAACCAGGACTAAACCAGGACTAAACCAGGACTAAACCAGGACTAAACCAGGACTAAACCAGGACTAAACCAGGACCAGACCAAGACTAAACCAGGACTAAACCAGGACTAAACCAGGACCAGACCAGGACTAAACCAAGATTAAACCAAGACTAAACCAGGACTAAACCAGGACTAAAACATGTCTAAACCAGGACTAAACCAGGACTAAACCAGGACTAAACCAGGACTAAAACAGGACTAAACCAGGACTAAAGCAGGACTAGACCAGGACTAAAGCAGGACTAGACCAAGACTAAACAGGACTAACCAGGACTAAACCAGGACTAAACCAGGACTAAACCAGGACTAAACCAGGACTAAACCAGGACAAGGACTAACAGGACTAAACCAGGACTAAACCACAGGACTAAACCAGGACTAAACCAGGACTAAAGCAGGACTAGACCAGGACTAAACCAGGACTAGACCAGGACTAGACCAGGACTATAACAGGACTAGACCAGGACTATAACAGGACTAAACCAGGACTAAACCAGGACTAGACCAGGACTAGACCAGGACTATAACAGGACTAGACCAGGACTATAACAGGACTAGACCAGGACTAAACCAGGACTAAACCAGGACTAGACCAGGACTAAACCAGGACTATAACAGGACTAAACCAGGACTATAACAGGACTAAACCAGGACTATAACAGGACTAGACCAGGACTATAACAGGACTAAACCAGGACTATAATAGGACTAGACCAGGACTAAACCAGGACTATAACAGGACTAAACCAGGACTAGACCAGGACTAAACCAGGACTAAACCAGGACTAGACCAGGACTAAACCAGGACTATAACAGGACTAAACCAGGACTATAACAGGACTAAACCAGGACTAGACCAGGACTAGACCAGGACTAGACCAGGACCAGGACTGAACCAGACCTGATCCCTGTGATGTGCTGATGTGTAATTGCAGCAGTGATTCTTGTAATTCGACGGTGGATTTTTCTTATTTAACTCGTCTGAATTAATTCTCCAGCGTTTTATGTAAGACTCGACTTTTTCTCATGACCTCTTTTTTCTTCTGCGAGCTTCAAAGTGGAGCAGGAGCTGAATACGAAACACAACCGGACCAAGACAGAAGAAGAAGAAGAAGAAGAACGACACGAACGCTCAAATTAACCTTCGCCGATTAATCCTGGGCGATTCGTTTGGAGATAAAAAACATTAACGAGGACACAGAGACCGGCCGCTGTGAAAAAAACCACTGTCATTCTACTTAGTGACGGCTCTAAAGCTGCACTGTGTAACTTTCTGGTTGCTTGTTTCTATGGAGACGTCACTGCATCGCCTGGAATGTCCCGCAGTGTGACTTTAATCAGCTGTATTTTACATTTATTCAATTACAGGTGGTTTTATAGCTTGAAAATACAGAGAAAAACGTGTGTGTTCTGACTGTGCGCGGGGGTCGCCTCTCCGTAGATCCGACCTGGAACTTGGTCCGGTTTGGTCTCCGTGGAGATAGAAGGGTTTAATGCCGCACTGTGAGACATTCCAGACAAAGCAATAACGTCAAACAGTGGAGAAAAATGTCTGAAAAGCCAGAAAAGTTACACGATGCAGCTTTCAAACGACAATAATCACGTCTTTGGTGGTTGACAAGCGCTAACTGGAGGCACTGCTCTGTCTGAGGCTTGTTAGACAGTGAGTGTGTTGGACATGTACATCAGTATCCCGGTTATGTCAGGATTCAGGATACTGGGTTTACATGCGCGATGAGAAACCGGGACACTCATATCCACGTATACTAGGGATGGGCATGATTAATCGATTAATCGATAATTGATCATTAAGGATTTCATCGATTACGTTCATTTTAATCGACAAACCGAATGTAGGTTGTTGTGTGTCGTGACCAAACAGGTGTGTACATGTGTCTCTGCATCAGAAGGAGCGAGACACAAACAGTGGGTCAGTCTGTAACGAACCGAAGCACAAATGTGGATTTAACCAGGATTTGTAGAAGAAATTCCACACTTTCCGTTGCGTTGGGACAAGTGTGAGTCCATGTGCACAGTGGATAAAGCAGCACATATGTTTCTGTGTCCAGTGGGAAAAAGTTTTTCCAGGTGAGAGTCGCTCAATGTGGATGACGAGGCCCGCCCCCCCTCCCCCGTACGCTGTCCTGGTTTTGACAAACACAAATCTGGTCACACTGACCTGTATTTCACCTGAGTCATGTCTTTTAATCCAACACAAGTTGAACCACATCAGCGACACAAGAGCTGGAGTTTTATCTTCACTTAGTTTATGTAAATTAGTGATGTGGTTTTAAGTTTTGTTTCTGTGAGATTTGAACAAAACTGAATTAAACACATTATAATGTCAAACAGCTGATGTGGATCTAGAGTCGTTATGTTTATATGTCGTAAAGTTGAATTTACTGATGCAGATTAGTGCAGATAGTGCGTGCGCGCGTGCGTGCGTGTGCGTTGTGTGTGCGTGTGTGTGTGTGTGTGTGTGTGTGTGTGTGTGTGTGTTTGCTCGCTCCTTCTGAGTGCAGACAGACACATGTACACACCTGTTTGGTCACACTACACACAACAACCTACATTCGGTTTGTCGATTAAAATGAACGTAATCGATGAAATTCTTAATGATCAATTATCGATTAATCGACTAATCACGCCCATCCCTAATTCAGGATACTGCGTTTACGTGCCACAGTTTCCCAGTCACTGTTGGAACAAACCAGCTCCAGTATTTCAGGTTCTCATAAGTGGGATTGTGATGTTCATGTAAACACGCTCCATGTCTGAACAGCGGCATTGATCACAAGCTCCTGAAACTGTGTCTTTAATCCAGTTTTCTATCTTTTATTGAGTTTCTTACAGTATCTTGGCACCTGCAGCAACATTCTATCATAGAAATGCATGCAGAACACATAGATTAGACATGATTTAGACCCGGTTTAGATCTGGTTTGGACACCTTTTTACACCCAGTTTTGACCTGTTTTAGACTTGAGATAGTTCTTGTTTAGACCTGATTTAGACCTGGTTTAGACCTGAGATAGACTGGGTTTAGTCCTCGTTTAGACCTGGTTTAGTGCTCATTTAGACCTGGTTTAGACCTGAGATAGACCGGGTTTAGTCCTTGTTTAGACCTGGTTTAGACCTGGTTTAGTCCTTCTTTAGACCTGGTTTAGACCTAATTTAGAGCTGATTTAGACCTGGTTTAGTCCTAGTTTACACCTGGCTTAGACCTGGTTTGGACACCTTTTTAGACCTGATTTAGAACTGGTTTAGACATGGTTTAGATCTGATTTAGATCTGTTTTAGACCTGGTTTAGACTGGGTTTACACTTGGTTTAGTCTTGAGATAGCCCTGATTTAGATTAGACCCATTTTAAACCTGGTTTAGACCTAATTTAGATCTGATTTAGACCGGGTTTAGACCTGGTTTGGACACATTTTTAGACAGTTTAGACCTGAGATAGTCTTGATTTAGACCTGGTTTGACCTGGTTTAGCCCTGGTCTAGACCTGATTTAGACCTTATTTAGACCTGAGACAGTCCAGGTTCAGACCTGATTTAGACCTGGTTTAGACCTGGTTTAGTCCTGATTTCAGCTTTTGTCTAGACCAGGACTAAACCAGACCAAATCCCTGTGACATTGTTGATGTGTAATTGCAGCAGTAATTCTTGTAATTCGACGGTACAGCAACATTCCATCGTAGAAATGCATGCAGAACACCCCCAGCATGATGTAAAAGTGGGGACTTCAGAATATTGTGATGCCCCTTGAACTCAGGATTTAGAGAAAACGTCATGTCGTGGTGTTGTGTAAGTTTGTCCGGACCTTGATGAGCAGCTGTTTCTCCTCCTCCTTCTCCTGCTGTGCGTCGTCCCTCAGCCTGCGGTGCTTCTCCTCCAGGTCCTCCAGCGCCCTCACCTGGGCGTCCTTAAACCTGCGCGTCTCCTCCTCGAAGTGAGCCCTGAGCCTCGTCAGCTCCTTCTCGTGGCCCTGGTGCTCCTCACGCAGAGACTGAGGAGACAAAAACACATTTACTTTAAGCACAAAACCAGAAATGAAGGAAAAAAACAACAACTCTAAACTCTAATAATTGTGGATCCAGTGTTTTCGCCCAAGCCCCAACAAAGACTGTAGAAAGAAGTGGACTGAGGGAGCGTCCAGTCAGTTCAGGGCTGCAGTGGAAATGAGCTCCGTCTATAGATTCTCTCTTCAGTGTTTCTTTGATTAATGCTCCAGTACATGCTCCCTGTCAAAGAAACTAAATAAACTAAACGAAAATGAAGCAGTTACAGGAGTTCATTTGTAGCTCATTTCCATATTTGGAATAGAAATAGATTTATGGAAAAAAACAGTTTAATAAAAACACCAGGATCACACAGAGCAGGTCAATACGAACATTTTAAGATCAACATGAGGACGGTGACATCAGCAGGTTCAGAGAAACAGATGAGCGGGTTAACTACGACTTTTATTTATATATAAAGTCTATGAGTCCCACCTCCAAAAAAAAAGAATGACACAAGAGAAAAAATTTAATATGAAAAAAAAAAAACACTATAACCGGCTTTAAAAATTGATTTAACAACAGTTTTAAAGCAACCATTTAACTTTTTTCAATTTTTTTTTTACCAGCAAATGTGAAACCTGCCCTCTCACCCTTCACCTGACTCCTCCTCCTCCTCCTCCTCCTCTGACTCCTCCTCTCTCACCTGACTCCTCCTCTCACCTGACTCCTCCCCTCTCCTCTGACTCCTCCTCTCTCCTCTCACCTGACTCCTCCCTCTCTCTCTCACCTGACTCCTCCCCTCTCCTCTGACTCCTCTCCTCTCTCCTCACCTGACTCCTCCTCTCCTCCTCTCACCTGACTCCTCCCCCTCTCACCTGACCTCCTCTCTCACCTGACTCCTCCCCTCTCCTCTCACCTGACTCTCTCCTCCTCCTCCTCTCACCTGACTCCTCCCTCTCCCTGACCTCCTCTCTCCTCCTCACCTGACTCTCCTCTCTCCTCTCACCTGACTCTCCCCTCTCCTCTCACCTGACTCCTCCCTCTCTCCTCTCACCTGACTCCTCCCCTCTCCTCTGACTCCTCCTCTCTCTCTCCTCACCTGACTCCTCCCTCTCCTCTCACCTGACTCCTTCCTCCTCCCCTCTCCTCTGACTCCTCCTCTCCTCTCACCTGACTC
>NW_026570994.1:22509534-22654534 GCF_026225935.1 Boleophthalmus pectinirostris
CAGAGCTGCTGTTCTGGAAGTAGAAAACCACAAAGAAGAAAACCACAGACGTGCGGAGACACAATGGCAAAAAACAGACGCTCTCCCTTGGCAATTTGTGCCATTTTCAACACAGACGAGCCCAAAAAGAAGAGGCGACGAAATCTGGTCAAAGAAATGGCTGGACAGACGTGGACAGACGTGGACAGACGTGGACAGACGTGGGCGGACGTGGGCGGACGTGGGCAGACGTGGGCAGACGTGGACGGACGTGGGAGGACGTGGGAGGACGTGGGCGGACGTGGACGGACGTGGACAGACGTGGGCGGACGTGGGCGGACGTGGGCGGACGTGGGCAGACGTGGGGCGGACGTGGGCGGACGTGGGCAGACGTGGGCGGACGTGGGCGGACGTGGACAGACGTGGGCGGACGTGGGCAGACGTGGGCGGACGTGGACGGACGTGGGCAGACGTGGGCGGACGTGGGCAGACGTGGGCGGACGTGGACGGACGTGGCAGACGTGGGCGGACGTGGACAGACGTGGCGGACGTGGACGGACGTGGGCAGACGTGGGCAGACGTGGGCGGACGTGGACGGGGACGTGGGCAGACGTGGGACAGACGTGGACAGACGTGGACAGACGTGGGACGTGGACGGACGTGGGCAGACGTGGGCAGACGTGGGCGGACGTGGGCGGACGTGGACAGACGTGGACAGACGTGGACGTGGGCAGACGTGGACGGACGTGGGCAGATGTGGACAGACGTGGACAGACGTGGGCGGACGTGGACAGACGTGGGCAGACGTGGGCAGAGACGTGGGCAGATGTGGACAGACGTGGACAGACGTGGGCGGACGTGGACAGACGTGGGCAGACATGGGCAGACGTGGGCGGACGTGGGCAGTACGGGTTGTCAGTTCTTCAGAAGGAACTGGAGGTCAGTAGCATCAAGTTTTTAACCAAACGTTGTGTTCTGTGTTGCTCGTTTGAGCTGCGCCTCCATGTCCTGCGTCCAAAACACTCGCCAACGCCGTCGTCCTCCACAACCTCATATCCTGCTTCCTCTTCTGTGTCACATGATCAGTCTGACAGATTCTGGCAAATCGTCTCGTGGAAATTCTTCAACAGAGCAAAACCCTCACGCGACTGGTTTTTAAACAAGTTTGATTTTCTTGCGACCTACGAATGCCGATCGGGAGCTGGTTGTGAGGTATTCATTATTTTCTTTACCCCATGTTTACGACACGAAGCACGACACACGATGAAGCCAAAACCCGATCCCCAAAAAGGGTCAAAAATCCCACAGTGTACGTACACCCGGCTTTACTCAAACATGTGAATGAAACAAAACACTATTCCAAATGCCTTAAAGTTCACAAGAGTCCATCACGTGTAATTTTGAACCTTTAATGGTTCAAAAAGTGCAGTTCACTGGGGGAACATGGAGTCATGTGTCTGTAGCTGATGAAGACAAGAACAAGACACGTCACCTTGATGGTGCCTCTGCGCCGGCGAGTGAAGCTGCACACGGCTGGTTTTGTCTCTGTTTCCTCTGGCCCCATTTAAGTAGTAGTAGTAGTAGTAGTAGTAGTAGTAGTAGTAGTAGTAAGTAGTAGTAGTAGTAGTAGTAGTAGTAGCAGTAGTAGCAGTAGTAGTAGTAGTAGTAGTAGTAGTAGTACCTTGATGGTTCCCTCTGCGTTGGCGAGTGACGTCTGCAGACGGTTGGTTTTGTCTCTGTTTTCTCGTGCTTCTTCTTGAGCTTTCTGAAGTTCACTCCTCAGTTTGGACAGTGACCTCTGCAGCGCCGCCTCCTGAGCCTGGAACTCTTTACGCAGCTCCACCTGAAAACACACACACACACACACACACACACAGGTTTAGAAATCAACCTAGAGTCAAGCAACAGGAGAAGTTCAATTTGTGAAATGGACAAAAGTTTATCTGGTTCGTTTCGGCGTCAGGGTCCAGAGTCAGACCCTGGTCCCTGTTCTTGAATCTGAAAACCACCTACTTCTTTATGGTGAAATCACCTGGGGCTGGTCTATACACTGAATCCCTCCCATACGGACCTGGAGAGGAGCAGCCCAATATTCCCTGTACCTCTGTTTCCCGGGGGAACATCAGTACCTCCAATTGTGAATCTATGTTCCCCGTTAAAACCGCGGGTCGTCCTCATCTCAGGTTATCACCATGAACTCTGGGTCTGAGCCGTCTTCTCCACGCTGGTTCTGCGCAGGCACAGTGAGAGTGGACAGTGGAGTACAGGTCTGGGCGGGCTGCAGCTGGTTCCAAGTTGGTGCATCATCCGGACTAGGGATGGACATTTGATGAAATTTTCTTAATCGATCGTCGGAAGAATTAAAGGTTGTATAGAGGATTTTCCAAGGAACGAGAAATCCAGCGACTGTTTGTCCTTTTTCAAATGTTGCGCATGCGTGAAACCACCTCCCCTCCCCCACAGCTCCTACGTAGAAACGCCTCCTCCCTCCTCCTCTTTACGCCACAAACAGGTTTGTTTACAGCCGCTGCACATGACTTGGAAACAACTAACTACAGTGTTGGTTAGACAAGACGGAGAAGTGAGGAGCAGGGGGAAGAGTGGAATGGGGCAGCGGGGACAGGAGCAGGAAAGGGGAGCAGAGAAGGTTGCGCGGAGATTCAGTGCGAATGAACTAGCTACAACACGCAGCAGCAAGCGGACTCTTTCTTTGCCTTGAAAATTAAGTTTTCAGACATAGGATATCGCTTTCGTGTCCTGAAAAACGTTTGTCTCGCTCTTGGAAATAAAGTACGTTTTCATAATAAGCAGAAGTTTCCTGTCCAGGAGTAATTTGTGGACCAGTGCTTCAGTCTTTAGACCCTTCGTCTGCTTTAGTCGCACCATCGCTGGAATGAATCTACAAGAATCACCTTAGTTTGGCTTCGCTGCTTTTCCCCTTGTCTTCTTCTTTCACCTCAAAAACTGACTTTCTTTTGGGGCGAACTGCTCCTGGATTCTTGTCGCCATCACAACAAACTTTGTGCGAACTGCGAGGAAGATATAGGTCAAAAAAGCCACTAAGAACTGTTGCGTTGGTGGAGTAAACAGCGTCTGTGCGTCTTGCGTCTGTGGACTGTGTGACAGTCGTACATAAACCACGTAACAGCAGCGCAGGCAAGTCAGTTACTCTAGAAACGTAGGGAGTTTGATTGACAGCCTGTCAGCTCACAGATAACGAGGCAGTGTCGTTATCTATTGGCAAATGTTTAGCTCCACCACGTCCAGAGTTGATTAATTTTTATTCTCTTTTTTTTTGGTCATCATAATTACAAGGCGACTGCATCTATAATCTATCACTGACAATTTGAAACAAAAAAAATCCTCCATACAACCTTTAACAATCAATTATCAATTAATCATTAGCGTTTTTATATTAAAATGATCATCATTATTATTACTATCTGCACTAATCTGCATAAATAAATTCAACTTTACGACATATAAACATAACGACTCTAGATCCACATCAGCTGTTTGACATTATAATGTGTTTAATTCAGTTTTGTTCAAATCCCACAGAAACAAAACTTAAAACCACATCACTAATTTACATAAACTAAGTGAAGATAAAACTCCAGCTCTTGTGTCGCTGATGTGGTTCAGTTTCTGTCGGATTAAAAGACATGACTCAGGTGAATACAGGTCAGTGTGACCAGATTTGTGTTTGTCAAAACCAGGACAGCGTACGGGGGGAGGGGGGCGGGGCCTCGTCATCCACATTGAGCGACTCTCACCTGGAAAAACTTTTTCCCACTGGACACAGAAACATATGTGCTGCTTTATCCACTGTGCACATGGCCTCACACTTTTCGTCCCGAACGAAACGAAAAGCGTGGATTTTCTTGTACAAATCATCGTTAAATCCACATTTGTGCTTCGGTTCGTTACAGACTGACTGAATGTTTGTGTCTCGCTCCTTCTGATGCAGAGACACATGTACACACCTGTTTATTCACACTACACACACACCTACATTTGGTTTGTCCATTAAAATCAACGTAATCGATGAAATTCTTAATGATCAATAATCGATTAATCATGCCCATCCCTAATCCGGACAGAAGCATGACTTCCATTTTGTTTGTCACATGTTGTTCTGAGCAGCATTTCTCACACGAGCCTAAATCCAGTTCATTTTATAAGTTGAATCAGTTGAATCGGGCCTATTCAGTTCAGAGTCTAAACTAAACTGACCATATTTCCATTTGTGAAAACCCGGACACATTACCGGGGGTGGGGCCTCGACATTGAGCTACTCTCACCTCACGACCTGTGCACATGACCGTCCCACTTGCCCCGACCGCGACGGAAAATGGAGAATTTCTTGTCCAAGTCATCGTTAAATGCACATTTGCCCTTGGGTATGTCCCAGACTGACGGACTGTGTCTGCTCGCTCCTTCTCACAGACGCTACGAGAGACGCTCAATTTAATGGCCCAGTGAAAGGTAATGAAAACCCGGACATTTCCATCACTTAAAAAAAAAAAAAAAAAGTCCAGGATGTTTGGTCACTCAAGTAGAAACTTTACAGCTCTGTATTAATAAACCAAGGAACAAACAAACTAATCGTGACGCTGCTGAACTGATCAAATCTGAACATTCAAGGCGATCGCAGCTCTGAACACAGACACACAGGAGACAGGTTTGAGAATCTGCTGAAAAATGTATTGAGACGGTAAAGTCGAGATGTGAAAGCGAAAGAAAAAGGGAAACTCAAGCTGCGATTTTTTTTCTGAAATTAAGCACCATTTTATTTCTTTTCTCTAATCAAACTGCAGCCTTGTGTCTAACGTCGCCTCCTGTGTGTTTCAGTGTTTATGACGACTGTGTCAAGTGGTGGTTTGAATATTGTTTAATGAAGTTATACATTGAGTGTGTTTACATGCACATCAATAACCCGGTTATGATCGGGTTTTTTGAGTATCCCCGTTTCTTGATGGTGCATGTAAACGCAGTAACCCGGTTTCAGTAACCCGGTTATGGCAGTGACCAGGTTATTAGAAACTGTGTTACTGTAGCTGGTTTATTCTGATAGTAACTGTGATACTTGTGTCATGTAAACGCAGTATCCCGGTTACTGCAACATAAAGTTGAGTCGCATGCGTCCAAAAGACACTTTCCAGCCTCTCAACACAACAGTAGTGACATAAATAAATTGACCAACATAAATAAAGTGACCAAACGAGTGAAATGACTGTAAAATAAAGAGCTGCGCTAAACCTGCACATGTACAACCTGCACTCGTACGACCTGCACTCGTGTGACGCTGAAAAGCTAAAACATGAACTATCTCCTATACTCTATATGCACGGAACAGACTCACCATCATCAGCACCTCTTCTGTCACAGAAATAACACACATAATCCACAGAGTCGAGTCATTTAGTCCAAAAGAAACTGATCGCATCAGCGGCACAAGGAGCGAGTTGTTTTTATCGCCGCTAACAGTTTATGCTAATTAGCCTACGGCCTTAAGTTTCGTTTCTGTAAAACATAAACAAATGTGATCACAGCTGAATGATCTGATCAAACGGGCTGATGTGTCTATAGTGTTTATGGTTTATATGTTGTAAAGTTGAGTTTATTTATGCAGAAGATTTGAATGAAGAATCTGCACAGTGGATTGTGGGAGATCTCGTAGCTCCTTAGCTTCTTATGCTAAAGGAGCTCATGGTTTGTATTTTTCCTGGTTTATGAAATTGATTTAAGTTAATTTTTGCGCCTGCGCATTTGTAAGATTATGTCAAGAAACCGGGACACTCCATTTGATCATGTACACGCGGATATGAGTGTCTCTGTTTCTCAGTGAACATGTAAACACAGTAACACGAACACACTCACTGAGTTGAACATTGTTTAATGTTTAATGGTAATGCTCTGTGTGTCCTAATAAATTGGAGAGAATAACCCAGGCTGGAGTTATCCAAGAAGACTTGGTGTGATCTCCAATGGTTTGGACGGGTTGTCACTTCCCCCAAAGAAGAAATGCTGAAGCTTCAAGGCGACGATTCAAGGCGTGAACCTGCTCAACATATTATCTGCATCTTCATACAGTTGTGTTTTATAAACTGGGTGGAGGGAAAGGCAGGGGTCAGACCTGCGTAAGTGGAGGCATCAGAGCTCTGGATTAGAATTGTATTGTCAGGGGAATAAATGTTTGTCATTTAAATTGATTGAGTCTAGTCATTTTTGATAGAACACGACTAACAGTTAAAAATACACTTTGTTAAAATGTTTGTATCTTGTGTTTTCGTTGATTTGGGCGGCAGGAGCTCAGTTGGTGGAGCATTCGCCCACTGATCTGAAGGTTGGTGGTTCGATTCCAGTTCTCGACATAAAACATCTCAGGTTGAGCATCAGATCCACTGACCCACAGGTTGCTGGTGTGATTCCAGCTCCCACAGATGAATGCTGTCGTTGTGTCCTTGGGCAAGACACTTAACCCACCTTGCCCACAGTGTCTGTGTGCACTGGTGTGTGAATGTGTGAGTGGTTCCTTGTTGTAAAGCACTTTGAGCCTTGAAGGTGGAAAAGCTATAGAAAAATGTGACCATTTACCATGTGACAGTCTGTTGTTCACACACTCAGACACTGATAAAACGAGGCTGCTTCTGTATCACAATCCTAATGCAAGTTAAACATTATTATGTCCTGGACCTTTTCTCTAACCAGACCTCCTCAGATTTTAGTTGAGTAGCTCTGTTCTAGAACGTAACGATGTCAGGAGTCTAACCCACAACCTCCACACTGAGCGGAGAAAGTCACTTGACGGTGCAGCGGCTCAGAGGAGTGTGAGAGTGAAAGTGTGTGAAAGTGGTGCTTGAGGGAGCAGATTCTGTTCACTTTTTGCATAACGTTACTGAGACGAGTGCCAACCTTTTGTCACTTACATAACTCCGCGCTGGTGTAATCTCGCTCTGTGTCTGTGTATTTTTGGAGTAGTAAAAGGGAGATAAGCTGCGGACGGAGCCGGGCACGGGTCCAAACGGACGGGACAGAAGACGGGCACAGGTCCAAACGGACGGGACAGAAGACGGGCACGGGTCCAAACGGACGGGACAGAGACGGGCACAGGTCCAAACGGACGGGACAGACGACGGGCCACGCTCCATTTTCAAGTTTAACACTAAAATCACTGGACAGGAACTGCAACTTACAACTCTACGACTAATAAATACTGGAGAGCTCGTGCGGTTTGGCCACTCGGCTTTCAGTGAGAGACACACGACTACAATCTTACCATACTCCAAACAACTCACTTACATGTAACAGATAATACTCCCTACAACTGTACAACAAGTCACCCTTATGTAACAGATAATACTCCCTACAACTGTACAACAACTCACTTACATGTAACAGATAATACTCCCTACAACTGTACAACAAGTCACCCTTATGTAACAGAGGTGTAATGGTTCATGTTTTTGTGCTGAACGGTTTGTGTACAGGTCGTTGGGTTCGGTGCAGGTCTGTGCACGAGTGAGTTTGTGCAGTTTGTTTGTGTTTATATTCATCCTCTACATGTGCAGCGACACCGAGGCTCGACTCTTTAATATTTACGAGGGAACTTGTCCGTGTTTTGTCCATGTTTGGGGCAGTGTTTCCCGCAGCGCTTTATAGTTAGAGCGACCACCGCAACAACACCTGGTCCCCCGACTTGACCACGTCCCTCTGACCCACGTGAATCCTCGCGGCCCTCACTCACTCACTCACTCACTCACTCACTCACTCACGCTCGCCTTTCGCTGGCACAGTGTCCCTCCACCACCACCAATACCTGTCACCTGAGTTTTAATGCAAGCGGTTTGTTTTTCTGGCCAAAAATCTGAAGATTGTGTAAAATCTTGTGGCCAAACCAGTTTGTAAAAGCCTGATCCTGTCAGATCTCCGGGTCTGGTCAGTACTTGGGTGGAGACGGTGGGAAAATCAGGAGCCACAGGAGGCGCCAGTCACAAAAAAAACAGTTGTTTTGTCCTTAGGCAAGACACTTCACCCATATTGCCCAGTATGACAGTGGTGTGTGTGCGTTAAGTGATGATGGTGGTCAGAGGAGCTGATGGTGCAGATTGGCAGCCTCGCTTCCGTCAGTCTGCCCCAGGGCAGCTGTAGCTACTGTAGTAGTTTAGTATCACTGGATGTGGAGAGAAAGAACAATGAATCTATAATTCTCTGTAAAGTGTCTTTGTGACATGTGTCAGTGAAAAGCGCTATAGAAATAAAGACTTAAAAGTTCATGCTGGAACTGTTCGTGCTGCGCTTTACTTTTTGAAAAGTTTATATATATATTTTTTATTTCACTTATTAGTTTTACCAAGCAGCACTTTGACTTTATTTTATTTTTCCCGTTTGTATAAAGTTAAAACAAACTGTTGGTTTCTTCCAGCAGCAGTGTTCATTTTCACCTGTCGTCTCTGGGCAGGTTCATTGATTGATTGTATTTAACTGACCTTGGCTATTAACTGTTCTTCCTGGAGGTCAACACTGACGCTACAACCTGATGTACAAACATCTCTCCTGTTAATGTTAATGTCAAAACTGTGCGCTGCCCCCGTCTCAAATAAATAAACAAATAAATAAAACCGAGGTACGTACAGAACTGTGATTTTTATTTATTTATTTGGTTTATTTAACAGGGACAGCGTACGTTAATCAGCATTTCTGTAAATGTACCAGAATTAGCCAGATGTTTTGTACCGTTACAGCCCTGTGTCCTGTCAATCATATGTCAGTATCAGTTTTTACACTGTTTGCCTGTGACTAAAGATCTGGATGTGGGTCTCACTGCTCCTCACAGGTTTCTCCAGCAGCACCGGTTGAAGGACTAAATGTCCCTCATGAAGGTTTAATATTAGTAGTAAACCTTAACTTAATCAATACAGCTGAAAACTACGATGGTCTTCACAAATACAGACGACTACAGAGCGTCACTGACCTCGGTCCTCTTCCAGGCGAGCAGGTTCTCTGTGGTGAGCTGGTGCGTCCGTCTCATTGCCTCCAGTTCCCTCTCGTAGTACTCCTGAGCTTTGCCCAGTTTAGCCTCGTACTCCTCCACCAAACGGACTTTGTCTTTGGACAGTTCCTCCACTCGCTCCATCAACGAATCCACCTGGAAATAAAAACAACAAAGTTTACAGCTCGTCTCTCCATGGACGTGTTACAGTTTTCCGCTTAAAGCTTTTACATGACGCAAAACTGACTCTTGTGAGCTTTAAGTCGTGTTATAATGTTGTTCCCTCCTCAAAAACAAACCTGGAGTTGTGTTTTGTTTCATTCACACATGTTTATTTTCAGTCTGTTTGTATCTGCAAAGCTCGAAATGCTCTGTTCAACCTGGTGATGTCATGTACACTGCGAAAAAGCTTGGACAAAATTTAAGATATAAACGTTTATTATGTATTTGTGCCGAAGCGTTTCAGTACAGGACGTTGGGTTTGGTGCAGTTTGTGTGTTTTACATTTCGTCCTCTACATGTGCAGCTACACGGAGGCTCGGCTCTTTAATATTCACCAGGAACTCGTCCGTGTTTGGTGCAGTGTTTCCCGCAGCGCTTTATAGTTAGGGCGACACCTTCACTACAACTGCCCCCTGACTTGATTACGTCGCTCTGAACCACGAGAATCCTGCAAAACTACAGCCGTTGCATCCCTCATGCGTTAGGATTCGTTCGCTCGACAGTAGGCGGGTACTTTTTATCATTTAACCAGTCGCTGCTGTTTGGTCGTGACGTTTGTAAAGCATCACTAACGGGGACAACTGGTACATGAAGCTTTTCCCAAATCCTGTAGGAAGAAGGACAATAACGTCTTTCCCCTGGATGAAATTCACCAAACATTCTCTTTGTTCCGGCTTTAAATCCTCGATCTTGGGAATCGTTGTCAACACAGAATGTCTGGCTCTTCGTTGATTGGCTGGTGCCCGAACTCGCTTTGTAAACCTACATTTTGTAAACCGTCTTGTGTGTTTTGATTCCTGGAACCAGCCTGGCTTGTCCTCACGTTCACCGTAACAGAATTTAACTTATTACTATTACTAATTTATTTTCCCATTTGTATAAAGTTAAAACTAATTGTCGGTTTAATAAAAACACAAATAAACAAACAAACAAATGGTTTTACATTTTGTTCTCGAACTGAACCGAAACCAGGGTGTGAATGAAACAAAACACAACTCCAGGTCTGTTTGTGACGAGGAAACGACATTAGAACAAATCAGAAAAAAGAATCTGTGTGTTTTTATTGAGCAGAAATTAAAATGGGGAAATAAAGAGGATGACGTGCAAAAAGCTCTCGTGTAAACGTGACGACTGAAGTACTTTCCAGGTCATGTTTCTATGAAGTCAAAGCAGGTAGTGGAACATTCCACCAAAAAACTTACACAGTGCAGCTTAAAAAAACAAACGAACAAAACACTGTCTCATTTTGTAATTCCATCGTACGTGGAAATAAACTGCGTAGATGTAAAAACAGCGTCGGTGTGGAGTCCCACCTCCTGTCGGTGCAGCTCGGCCAGTCGCTCCTGGTCTTCGGAGGAGGAGGCGCTCTGGTCCTGGTGTTTGTTGATGAGATCCTCCACTTCCTGTCTGTGCGTGGCCCTCAGATCCTCCAGCGCTCGCCTCTTGTCGGCCTCGAACTGCGCCTGGGCCTGGCTGAACGAGCGAAGCTTCTCCTCGAAATCGCGACGCATCTCCTCCACCTGAAAGCAGCAGCAGAGACGCCACTGAGCCTCGACAGGCTTCAAGGTCTGGAAATATCCTCACACGTCTGGTAACTAAAGGACAAATGACTCGTACGTAAACTCAACTTCTGTGAGATTTTAACCGTTGGGACGGTTGGAATAAAATAAAACAGAAAAAAATCATGTCGCTTTGTCCATTCAGTGTTTAATCTGAGACTAAATACACAAGCTCAGTCTGATGGATTTTGTCTAAACAAATAAAATTTATGCTCCTCTGGTTTAGTCCTGGTTTAGACCAGAAATAGACCTGTGATAGTCCTAGTTTAGACCTGGTTTAGACCAGGTTTAGACCTGATTCAGACCTGGTTTAGACCAGGTTTAGACCAGGTTTAGACTGGGTTTAGCCCTGATTTAGACCTGAAATAGACCTGAAATAGACCTCATACAGTCCTGGTTTAGTCATAGTTCAGTCCTAGTTCAGATCAAATTGGTCCAAAATAGGGACACCTGGGACTCGGGGCTCAAATCTGGGATTGTCCCGAGTCTGTGGGGACGTCTGTTCACTTGCCACAGCCTCCAGCTCCAGTCAAATGAAGCTCATCGAGGCTGTAGTTACATGAGAGAATTTGGAGCCAAATTCCGTATTTGGAATATTTAATCAGATTAGCTCTGTCCACTTATGCGTATGTACAGTTTATGGTTATAACAGTGTTCTGTCATCATTTGCTTCAACATTTTGATTGATTCAAGCATGTTTGGCTTCAGTTTTCAGACATTTGCCATTTTCACCTCCCCCCTGTCTCCGCCCACTGCTCTGTACTGTCAAAAACTCTGGGCACAAAAAAAAGCACAATTTCTCTTCTTAAGCAGCTTTAATTTGTTTTCTAATACTTTGAAAAGTTTCGTTACCGTATCTGGAGAAACAGAACTTAAATTAATGAAACAAAATGATCAAAATGAATCACGTGTTTGTGTCGTGTGATAAAACATGGATTATGGCATGAAAAATAAATAACCACACAAATCTGGACTCCTGTTTTAGACCTAAATCTAAAAGTTAAGCTCAGGCCCCAGAGTCGAACCCAGAGTCGGCCTGAAGCTCAAACAGAAACCGAGGCGTGTGATTATTGCTGTCGTGTCCTCGCACACTCACCTCTCTGCTCATAGACACGACTCTCTGCGTGTGCTGTGCCTCGGTGCAGAGCTGGGAGTCCTCCATCCGCTGTCGGTACATCTCAAACTCCGCCAGAGCCTGAACGAACACCACAGCACGTTAACACAGCACCAAAGCAGGGTTGGGAAGGTGACTTTTAAACTGTAATCCCCTACAGATTACAGATTACACACACCAGAATGTAGTTTGTAACGTAATCCATTAAATGACTTAAAGTGAGTAATGTAATCTGAATACTTTGGATTACTTGATTTTCTGTCGAGAAACAAAGACGAGGAAATTTTCACATAAGAAGTTTTGTTTGATAAAAGAAAATAAAAAGTCCAGACTTTACTGAACCAAATTAAAAATATTATTGATAGAAGAAGAAGAAACACGTCCACACGGCAGGATTTAGTCCTGTTAAATCCTGGTTTTAGATCTGTTTTAGATCAAGTTTAGACCTGGTTTAGACCTGGTTTAGACCTGGTTTAGTTTAGTTTAGACCGTTTTAGTGGTTTTAGACCTGGTTTAGACCTGGTTTAGATCTAGTTTAGACCTGGTTTTAGTGCTGTTTTAGTCCTGTTTTAGACCTGGTTTTAGACCTGGTTTAGATCTAGTTTAGACCTGGTTTAGACCTGGTTAAGATCTAGTTTTAGCAGATTTATGAAGCTGCTGGAGAAAACGACGCACATTTACAGGCACATTTTGACATTGCGGCATTTCCGGACATTGTGAAAAAGGTCTATTCTCGTTCTTTGTTCTCAGCCCGAGTCGGCATCTCCATCTTTGTTTTGGTCCGATCTCCGACCTCACAAAATCACAATGTAAACCAATAAAAGTATTCAAATTATAGAGATGAGAGAGACAGGATGGTGAATACAATGGAATGGAGCATGCTAACAGCGCACTTCCTGACTCTCCGATAATTAAAACGCTTTAAAACTGCCTTATTTTGATCTGAAGAAACACCAGAGTTAGACAAAAGATAAACAGCTACAACCACTTCACCTTTTACTTTTTACCACCTTAAAAAGCAGTTTTAAACAGTTTGTGGTCGTCCAAACTTATTTCTCTCTTTCCAAACATATTTATATTAACCGAATTATTCACAGAGACGATTTTAGAAGCACTTTTCTGAGACCAGAGCGAAGTTTTACCACGACGCTGATTTCGAGGAGCTGCTTTTACAAAATAGAAATGAAGTTCTGGGACTAAATGTTTGACTTTTTTCCTCTCCGGCTGAGTGGACGTTGTGCGGTTTGTACCTGTCTCTTCATGTGCTCGTGCAGTTCCACAGACTCTTCCAGACTGGCCAGCCTCCTCCTCAGGTCCGCCTCGTCCGCCATCTTACTCTTGTACTGCATGATCTTATCCCGCGTCTCCGTCACGATGTGCTGCACCTGAACAACACAAACACACAAACAAAAAACATAGTAATAGTGTTAAAAACTGGGACTCACCTGGGTTTTAATGGTTGGTATAAAATAAAATTGTGAAAAAAAGCGAGTAGCGTCGTCCGTCGTCTACAGCTTCCGGGGTTTTTGTGAACTGTTTAGTGTTTTCTGATTCCTGGAGAGAAATTAAATTAAGAAGAGGCACTAGGTGGAACCAACCTGGCAAATGTTTACTGGCCAGAATGAAAAACGATCACACTCAGACCTCAAGACCGAGACGAGACCAAGACAAGACCGAGACCGAGACCAGAGACCAAGACACAAGACCGAGACAAGACAAGAAGCATCAAGATCAAGACCGAGACCAAGAGACCAAGACCAAGCAAGACAAGATCAAGACTGAGACAGACCGAGACAAGAAGAGACCAAGACGAGACCAAGACCTCAAGACCGAGACAAGAGAGACAGAGAGAGAGACAAGACCGAGACCGAAGAGTCATCAAGACTGAGACCAAGACCAAGACCAGAGATCAAGACCGAGAGACAAAGCCGACAAGACCAAGACAAGACCGAGACAAGAACCAAGACCAAGCGTCGTCAAGACCGAGACAAGACCAAAGACCAGAGACCAAGCGTCATCAAGACTGAGACAAGACAAGACCAAGACCAAGACCGAGATCAAGACCAAGACAAGACCAAGAAGACCAAGCCATCAAGACCGAGAGACCAAGACCTGAGACAAGACGAGACCAAGCGTCATCAAGACTGAGACAAGACGAGACCAAGCGTCATCAAGACTGAGACAAGACGAGAAAGCAGAGAGACAAGACCGAGACCAAGCGATCAAGACTGAGACCGAGACTGAGAGACAAGGACCAAGAAGACCAAGCGCCATCAAGACCAAGACAAGACCGAGACCAAGAGCCATCAAGACCGAGACAAGACCGAGACCGAGGTTCAAACCGAGACAAGACGAGACAAGACAAGAGACAAGACTCAAGACCAAGAGTTCAAGACCGAGACAAGACCGAGACAAGCCGTCATCAAGACCGAGACAAGACTGAGACCAAGGTCATCAAGAAGACAAGACCGAGACAAGACAAGAAGACCAAGCGAGACAAGACGAGAAGAGCATCAAGACTGAGACAAGACCGAGACCGAGTTTCAAGACAAGACAAGGCAAGACACCAACGTCAAGACAGAGACAAGAGACACGATCAGCCGAGACCATGAGACCAAGAAGCAAGCCGAGAGACAGAGACGAGACCAAGACCGAGATCGAGACAAGACCGAGACCGGACCAAGACGAGACAAGACAACTGAGACAAGACGAGACACCGAGATCAAGCGTCATCAAGACCAACAAGACCGAGACCAAGAGAGACCAAGACCAAGAGCATCAAGACCTGAAACAAGACCGAGACAAGACCGGACCAAGAGCCATCAAGACCAAGACCAAGACACAAGACCATCAAGATCAAGACCAAGACAAGACCGACAAGACCAAGACAAGACGAGACAAGACCGAGACCAAGAGCCAGAGACAAGACCGAGACAAGACCGAGACCAAGAGCATCACAGAGGCCGAGACCAAGCGTCATCAAGACCGAGACAAGACCGAGACAAGACCGAGCCCCAAGTCAAGACCGAGACAAGACGAGACAAGAGCATCAAGACTGAGACAAGACCAAGACCAAGCGATCAAGACTGAGACAAGACGAGACCGATCAAAGACAAGACCGAGACAAGACTGAGACCGCCATCAAGACCAAGACAAGACCGAGACCAGAGCCATCAAGACGAGACCGAGACCGAGTGCCTTCAAGACCAAGACAACCGAGACAAGACTGAGACCAATCGACAAGACAGAGACGAGAGCCGTCAAGACCGAGACAAGACCGAGACCAAGCATCAAGACTGAGACAAGACGAGACAAGCGAGACATCAAGACGAGACAAGACCGAGACAAGACCGAGGACAAGACCGAGACCAAGCGCATCAAGACCGAGCAAGACCAAGAAGAGCCATCAAGACCGAGACAAGACCGAGGACAAGACCGAGAGACCGAGACAAGACCGAGACAAGACCAGAGCGTCTCAAGACAGAGACAAGACCGAGACCAAGACCACACAAGAAGACGAGACAAGACCGAGACAAGACGAGAACAGGCGCGTCAAGAAAGACAAGATAGAGACAAGATCGAGACAAGACGACCAAGCATCAAGACCGAGACAAGACCGAGACAAGACCGAGACCAGGCGCCATCAAGACGAGACAAGACCGAGACCAAGCGATCAAGACCGAGACAAGACGAGACCGAGCTGCATCAAGACCGAGACAAGACCAAGACAAGACAGAGGACAAGACCAAGACCAAACATACTCAAGTCCGAGACGAGACAAAGACGGTAAAAAAGCGGTCTCGAGACCAAGACCGGTTCCACACATGTTTAACACACAAACTCTGCACATTTAGACTTGAGTTCTTCTTTCAAACCAAAAACGATCTCTACTGAACTAAAGGCAAAAGGAGCTGTTCACTTGAAAACTTCATGACATCACGAGGTGGAACAGAGCATTTAGATGTTTGGAGATGTTTGGAGCTCTGTTTTTGAGGAGGGAACAGTATTATAACATGTTTTAAATCTCCGTTCGGCGTCAGATACTGTGGGACGTTTAAGTGCAGCTCGTATAAATCCAGTTTGAAGCCAGAGGAATAATGTTATTTTAAGTTGAAGTGCGGCTCGGGCTTTTACGCGGAGCTTTTTCCGACTCCACTCTCGCTTATGGACGGGACTATTTTCAGACAGAGCGACACATGTAATATTTAATATCCAGTGTGTAGAGCGACGGAAAGAGCTGCGGCCTCAGTGTCGTGGGCAGTTTTGTCGGGTGAATTTATAATAATGCTTTTCAGTTCTTTTAATAACTCACATCGGAGCTTTTGGTTGAAATCTGAGCTGCTGAACTAATCCAAGAATCTGTGTATTTCAGAATTAAAGTAGAAGGACTAAACCAAAGATCCGTCCTGTGTCCTTGGAGCTGATGGAGAAGATCCTGACCTGTGGGAGGAGTTTAAAATCCCACTCGCGATGGAAAAAGCGACTGTGGAAGGACAAAACTCGCCTGAGGAGGAGGTACGAAGCTCGGGCTCGTTTAACTGAGTCCAGAGTCCAGGCGAGTTCTTCTGGATGTTCCTCTGAGCTGCAGAGGCTCAGAAGCTGGACCAGGAAGAAACTAGGACTCCACAAGAAGGAGAGGAGATCATATGGAGTAAGAAGCTGTCAAAAATATTCGTGCGCGTAAAATAGAAATCCGTGCATATTTGGCTGTAGTTGCGCATAAAATAAATATTTGTAAACTCTCAAATGAGTCCAGTCGTACATAAAATATATTGTGTGTATTTTATCCATCAGAATACGAATTGAAAAATTACGACGTCATGAATTACAATCACCGAAATGAAAATTTACGATTACGCTTCATCAGTACGAATACGAATTCACAGACGGAACTTTACTGTCAAAAATACGTCATCACTTCACAGACATTATTCATCGAGCAGAAGAAACATCGATCAAGATCAAGACTGTGCAGCTCAAGTTTGTATCAGAGTAAAAACAGAGTAAAAACAGAGTAAAAACAGAGTAAAAGCACAAGAAGCTACAACAGAACAACAAGTGGGTTCATTAAAATCTATTGTAAAAATGTCTTGAATTCGGGAACCGAACGCTGCTGTATAATATTGTGTAGAAACACTTCCTCTGAACGGGAAATTGCACCTAAATGTTAGAAAACATAGTGGAGCCAGTTGGAAACATCAGACGTAACGTTATCCCAGGGACTAATTAACAAATATCAGGTTCTCTGTATGTTTAGATTAAAACATTCACGACTACAGCCACTCTGTTTTTACTCTGTTTTTACTCTGTTTTTACTCTGTTTTTACTCTGTTTTTACTCTGTTTTTACTCTGATACAAACTTGAGCTGCTCAGTCTTGATCTTGATCGATGTTTCTTCTGCTCGATGAATAATGTCTGTGAAGTGATGATGTATTTTTGACAGTAAAGTTCCGTCTGTGAATTCGTATTCGTACTGATGAAAGTGTAATCGTAAATTTTCATTTGGTGATTGTAATTCATGACGTCGTAATTTTTCAATTCGTATTCTGATGGATAAAAATACACACAATATATTTTATGTACGACTGGACTCATTTAAGAGTTTACAAATATTTATTTTATGCGCAACTACAGACAAATATGCACGGATTTCTATTTTACGCGCACAAATATTTTTGACAGCTTCTTACTCCATAATGATCAACAAGACCAGACCAGACCAGACCAGACCAGACCAGACCAGGACTCAAACCAGGTCTGAGCAGTAATTGGTAAATAATCACATTTTTGATACAGCACTTCTCCACCTTCAAGGCTCAAAGTATCTTTACAACAAGGAACCTGTTTAGAACATCACACACCAGTGTACACGGACACTGGGGGCGAAAAGGGTTAAGCATCTTGCCCAAGGACACAACAACAGCATTCATCTGTGGGATCTGGAATCACACCTCCAGCCTGCGGGTCTGTGGAGGGATTCGAACCACCAACCTTCAGATCAGTGGACAAACGTTCTATTGTCGCCCGTAGGACAGTAGGTCTGTCCAGATCTAGTCCTGGGCTAGACCTGATTAAGGTCGGGTTTAGGCCGGGTTCAGACCTAAAATAGACCTGGTTTAAGTCGGGTTTAGACCTGGGCTAGACCTGGTTTAGTTTGGGTTTAGTCCTGGGCTAGACCTGGTTTAGTTTGGGTTTAGTCCTGGGCTAGACCTGCTTTAGTTTGGGTTCAGACCTGGGCTAGACCTGCTTTAGTTTGGGTTCAGACCTGGGCTAGACCTGCTTTAGTTTGGGTTTAGTCCTGGGCTAAACCTGGTTTAGATCAGGGCTTAATCCTAAAATAGACTTGGTTTAGGACGGGTTTAGTCCTAAAAATAGACTTGATTTAGGTCAGGTTTAGTCCTGGACTAGACCTGGTTTAAGCTGGGTTTAGTTGTGGGCTAGACCAGATTTAGAACGAGTTTAGTCCTAAAATAGACCTGGTTTAGGCCGGGTTTAGTCCTGGGCTAGACCTGGTTTAGGACGGGTTTAGTCATAAATAGACCTGGTTTAGATCGGGTTTAGTCCTGGGCTATACCTGGTTTTGTCCGGGTTTAGTCCTAAAATAGACCTGGTTTAGTTCAGTTTAGTCCTGGGCTAGACCTGGTTTAGTTCAGGTTTAGTCCTGGCTTAGACCTGGTTTAGTTCAGGTTTAGTCCTGGGTTAGACCTGGTTTAGTTCAGGTTTAGTCCTGTTTAGTTCAGGTTTAGTCCTGGTTTAGTTCAGGTTTAGTTCAGGTTTAGACCTGGTTTTAGCAGTTTAGACCTGGTTTACCTGGTTTAGTTCTTTAGAGGTTTTCAGGTTTAGTCCTGGCTTAGACTTGGTTTAGTTCAGGTTTAGTCCTGGCTTAGACCTGGTTTAGTTCAGGTTTAGTCCTGGCTTAGACTTGGTTCTTATTCATTGTGAAGAAAATGCTGTTTTTTCAAGATTAATTCAATAAAAAACTTTTTTTTTAAATTATAGTATTTGCAGGTGTTTGTTGTTGGTAGAAAATGTAAAAACAATAAATAATGCCATATTGTGGAACATTTTAAATGACCTGATTTGCAACACCGTACAAGTCACTTGACCAAAACACAGTTAAAATCATGATATTTTAAGAAAAGATTTTACCACAACTACTGTTATTTTTACTAGAAATGGACAAATCTGCACTCACAGGACGACACCTGCAGGGGGCGCTCATGCAAAAACTACTATTTATGTAGAGAAAAAGACGAGGAAACAAGGTGGTCTTGCATGTAAAAAAAAAAAAAAAAAAAAAAAAAAAAGGCAAATTAAACTCATAAAACTTCTGCTTGTGTAGATCCATAAACTCGTCCATCTCAAAAAAGTAGAATAATAAAAATAATAAAAAAGTTCCATATTTTTTTGTGCTGAACTTTGTCACGATACTGTAATATTTTGCGACGTTTTGACATGAATATTTGGTACCTCGTCTTCGTGAGCTTCTTTGAGCGACTCGATCTCCTCCTCGTGCTCGTCGTTCTTGGTGTTCAGCGCGTAAATGACCTGCGAATAAACAAAAGCAGAATGAGAAGAGGAAGCGCGGCCGCCGTGGGTTTATCAATAGAAAACAGATCGATCGAGCGAAGCCAAAAGGACAGATTTACACCCGCGAGTCTCGTCCATCTGAGACTGAGGCTGAAATAAACACGACCGGACTGTTTTATTATAAAGACCAGGGAATTAATATATATATAAAGTGTCCAGTAAAAATATGTACAGCAAAAATGTTTAAGTGTCGTTCAGGGCTAAATAATCCTGGTTCAGTCCTGGTTTAGTCCTGGTTTAGTCCTGGTTTAGTCCTGGTTTAGTCCTGGTTCAGTCCTGGTTCAGTCCTGGTTCAGTCCTGGTTTAGTCCTGGTCTCAGTCCTGGTTTAGTCCTGGTTCAGTCCTGTTTAGTCCTGGTTAGTTTAGTCCTGGTTTAGTCCTGGTTCAGTCCTGGTTCAGTCCTGATTCAGTCCTGGTTTAGTCCCTGTTTAATCCTTTTAGTTTAGTCTCTGGATTAGTCCTGGTTTAGTCCTTTAGTCTCTGGTTGTTTAGTCCTTTTCCTTTAGTCTGTTTAGTCCTGGTTTATCCTGGTTTAGTCTGTTTAGTCTGGTTTAGTCCTGGTTTAGTCCTGGTTTAGTCCCTGTTTAGTCCTTTTAGTTTAGTCTCTGGATTAGTCCTGGTTTAGTCCTGGTTTAGTCCTGGTTTAGTCCTGGTTTAGTCCTGTCCTGTTTTAGTCTTTTAGTCCTGGTTTAGTCCTGGTTTAGTCCTGGTTGTCCCTGTTTAGTCCTTTCATTTAGTCCTGGTCTGGTTAGTCCTGGTTTAGTCCTGGTTTAGTCCTGTTTAGTTTCAGTCCTGGTTTAGTCCTTTTAGTTTAGTCTCTGGATTAGTCTTGGTTTAGTCTCTGGATTAGTCCTGGTTTAGTCCTCATTTAGTCCTTGTGGTTTACTCCTAGATGTGCCTGTTTTAGTCCTGCTTTAGCCCTCGTTTAGTCCTGGTTTAGCCCTCGTTTAGTCCTGGTTCAGTCCTGGTTTAGTCCTGGTTTAGTCCTGGTTTAGACCTGGTTTAGACCTGGTTTAGACCCTGTTTAATCCTTTTAGTTTAGTCTCTGCTTTAGTCCTGGTTTAGTCCTTGTGGCTTACTCTTAGTTGAGCCTGGTTTAGTCCTGGTTCAGTCCCTGTTTAGTCCTTTTAGTTTAGTCTCTGGATTAGTCCTGGTTTAGTCCTGGTTTGGCCCTGGTTTAGTCCTGTATTAGTCCAGGTTTAGTTTATTTATTTATTTATTTAGTTGAGCGTGTTAATGGATAAATATGACACAACATAAATGTAAACACACTAAAATATTGCACAGTTTCAATTATTGCTCACTCATTATTGCACATTTGAAAATACTGCAGTTCATTATTGCACAGTCCAAAATATTGCAAAGTCCATTCATACGCACAATTCACATTATTTTGCAGTGAATTTGGCAAATATGTGTCCATTTAAGATCAATTAAAATTAAAAATGAGAACATGTTTGGTTCTAGTCCTGGTTTAGTCCTGGTTTAGTCCTGGTTTAGTTCTTTTGCTTGGTCTGTTTCAGCTGATTAGAGGATCTAAAAACAGAGCCTCAAAGCTCAGCGCAAACACAAGACAACAGCACTTTACTCTCCACAACACACGACACCAACACAGAGACCTGCTTAGTCCTGGTTTAGTCCTGGTTTAGTCCTGTTTAGTCCTGGTTAGTCCTGGTTTAGTCCTGGTTTCTGGTTTAGTCCTGGTTTAGTCCTGGTTAGTTTATCCTGTTTTATTCTGGTTTAGTCCTGGTTGTCCTGGTTCAGTCCTGTTTCAGTCCTGGTTTAGTCCTGGTTTAGTCTGGTTTAGTCCTGGTTTAGTCCTGGTTCAGTCCTGGTTCAGTCCTGGTTTAGTCTTGGTTTAGTCTTGGTTTAGTCCTGGTTTAGTCCTCATTTAGTCCTGGTCTAGTACAGTTTTATTCCTGTTTTATTCCTGGTTCAGTCTGGTTCAGTCTTGGTTCAGTCCTGGTTCAGTCCTGGTTCAGTGTTGGTTTAGTCCTGTTTTTTCTCTGTAATTTAATCCTGATTTGGTTTTATTTTTATATTTTTTTTCAAATGGTGAAAGGAGGTTTTTAAATCGTTCGTGAAGCTGCAGACTGAACCATAATCAAACAGAAATTTCAATGACCATTAAAAATTTTATTCTTCAGCTCGATTTGAAATTGAAGACGTCTCAAATTCGAGGAAAGTCAAATGTAGACGGGAATTTAGGTCAGATTTTTTGTTGTTGATCAAACCAACAATATATGAGGGTTAGGATTTGGTTTAGTCCTGGTTTAGTCCTGGTTTAGTCTCACCTTAGTCCTGTTTTTTGTCCGTGTTTAGTCATTTTATCATTGTCCTTAATCCTGCTGCAGTTTTAGTTGAGTCTTGGTTTGGACCTGGTCTAGACCTAGTTTAGTCCTGCCTTAGTCCTAATTAGTGTTTCCATTAGAGCCCGACCGATATATCGGCTGGCCGATATTATCGGCCAATATGGGCACCTGGAGACATATCGGCTATCGGCCGATATGCTTGCTGATATGAGCCGATATTTCACGTGGGCATGTTATACCTCGTTATAAAGCTTAGACTCTCTACATTCTGTTCATTTAATCCAATTTACAGACAGATAAATGTCCTAATATGTGGCTCTGCGTCAGTATTTATCTGTGGTGTAACTTGTCTGTGTCTGTGTCCGTACTGTCCCTGAACACACCACAGAGTGACGTCACTTCACTCGCGTGTGTTTGTTTACACCCGCAGACGTGCGCAACACTGAGATTATTTTCTTTTTCGGACAATCGGTTTGAGTCTGGATTAAAAGGACATTTATTAGTTCAGACTTGTGATGTGGGAGGAGCCTGTGTGATGTGGGAGGAGCCTGTGTGAGCGGTGAGTGTTGGAAATACATCGACTTTGAAGCTAGTTTAGGTTTTGTTAGCGGTTAGCTGCTGTAGCTCCCGCACATAAACAGGCTGTTTTCTATTGGTCTATTGTAAAGTGTTTATATTGGCCGTATATTTGTTACTGGACCAGTATTGATATGTAAATGAGCTGTGAATAGACGTGTGAATGATCCACATTTATGCATATAATTAATTACCGCGGTGCGCAGCATTTACGGCTAAAGGCTAATAGCGGTAGTTTACTAGCTAGGAGTTATCGAAGCGGCTCTTAGATCCGATCTTTGAAGCGAACAACAGGAGCATGTTTCTTATTCGGGAGCCGTGTTTTCTCTTTTTTCTCACTTTTTCTCTTCATGTCGCATGTCGACCCGTAGTTTGACAGCAGCAGCGGCTGAAAACGAAACTTTCAGAAATCTGCGTGTGCATAGGATAAAAAAAAAAGTGCATATTTGGCTGCAGTTCAGCATAAAATGAATAAACCAGGACTAAATCTTGGGCCCGAGTGCAGGAGAGAGATAGAAACCGAGTCCCGACACTCAGTCCTGGTTCAGTTCTGGTTTAGTCCTGTTTGCAACAAAACAATCTCAAGAGTCGCTTGGGAGCCGAAAGAGCCAGCTGCTTTAGTGAGCCGAGCCAAAAGAGCCGGTTCTCCAAAAAAAAAAAAAAAAAAACTGGAATCCCCATCACTAGTAGCTAGAATGTGATGCAAAAATGCCATTAGGCCAAACTACTGTCTGTAAATATGATGTAAAGAGTCAAAATAACAATAAATGTTGCCTAAATAAACCCAATTTAGAATCAACTAGAGCCAAACCTAAGTTTTTTAATCAGTTCAAGATTTACAGTGAATTTTTACATCACTAAATATATCGGCGATTATATCGGCAGCTCCAACTATCATTATATCGGTTTCATATCGGCCACAACAAAATCCATATCGGTCGGGCTCTAGTTTCCATAGACCTGATTAAGTCCTGGCTTAGTCATGGATTAGTCTTCATTTAGTCCAGTTTTAGTCCTGGGTTTAGTCCCTGGTTAAGTCATAGTCTAGTCCTGTTTTAGTCCTGGTTTAGTCCTGTTTTATTCCTGTTTTAGTCCTGGTTTAGTCCTGGTTTAGTCCTGGTTTAGTCCTGTTTAGTCCTGTGGTTTAGTCCTGGTTTAGTCCTGTTTTAGTCCTGTTTTAGTCCTGGTTTAGTCCTGGTTTAGTGCTGTTTTAGTCCTGGTTTAGTCCTGGTTTAGTCCTTCTTCAATCCTCATTTAGTCCTGGTTCAGTCCACAGATCATGAGCCAGTGTAATTCATGCTCTTTAAAGCCGTACTGTGGAACATTTGAATCTGTCGTGGTGGTCGTGGTCGTGGTGGTCGTGGTGGTCGTGGATCGTGGACGTGGTCGTGGTGGTCGTGGATGGTCGTGGTGGTCGTGGTGGTCGTGGTGGTGGACGTGGTGGTGGTGGTGTGGTGGTGGTGGTGGTCGTGGTGGTCGTGGACTGGTCGTGGTGGTGGTCGTGGACGTGGTGGTGGTCGTGGACGTGGTGGTGGTGGTCGTGGTGGTGGTGGTCGTGGTGGTGGTCGTGGTCGTGTGGTGTCGTGGATGTGGTGGTGGACGTGGTCGTGGTGGACGTGGTCGTGGACGTGGTGGTGGTCGTGGTGGTCGTGGTGGTGGTGGACGTGGTCGTGGTGGTGGTCGTGGCGTGTGTGGACGTGGTGGTCGTGGTGTGGTGTGGACGTGGTGGACGTGGTGGTCGTGGTGGTTCGGTGGTTGGTGGTGGTCGTGGTCGTGGTGTCGTGGTCGTGGTGGTCGTGGTGGTCGTGGTGGTCGTGGTCGTGGTGGACGTGGTCGTGGACGTGTCGTGGCTGTGGTGTGGTGGTCGTGGAGTGGTCGTGGTGGTGTGGTGGTCGTGGTGTGGTCGTGGTGGTCGTGGACTGGTCGTGGTGTCGTGGTGGTGGACGTGGTCGTGGACGTGGTCTGGTGGTGTGGTCGTGGTCGTGGTGGTCGTGGATGTGGACGTGGTCGTGGTGGTCGTGGACGTGGTGGTCGTGGTGGTTGTGGACGTGGTCGTGGTGGACGTGGTCGTGGTCTTGGTGGTCGTGGAGTGGTCGTGGTGGTGGTGGTGGTGGTCGTGTGGTCGTGGACGTCGTCGTGGTGGTGTGGACGTGGTTGTGGTCGTGGTGGTCGTGGACGTGGTCGTGGTGGGTCGTGGTGGTCGTGGACGTGGTGTTCGTGGTGGTCGTGGACGTGGTCGTGGTGTGGTCGTGGTCGTGGTGGTCGTGGTGGTCGTCGTGGTGGTCCGTGGTCGTGGTGGTTCGTGGACGTGGTCGTGGTGGACGTGGTGTGGACGGTGGTCGTGGACGTGGTCGTGGTGGTCGTGGACGTGGTCGTGGTCGTGGTGGTGTGGTGGTGGTCGTGGTGGTCGTGTGTGGTCGTGGTGGTCGTGGACGTCGTGGTCGTGGTCGTGGTCGTCGTGGTCGTGGTGGTCGTGGTGGTCGTGGTGGTCGTGGTCGTGGTGGTCGTGGTCGTGGTCGTGTGGTCGTGGACGTGGTCGTGGTGGTCGTGGTGGTCGTCGTGGTGGTCGTGGTGGTCGTGGACGTGGTGGTCGTGGTGGTGGGTGGACGTGGTCGTGGTGGTGGTGGTCGTGGTGGTCGTGACGTGGTCGTGGTGGTGGTGGTCGTGGTCGTGGTCGTGGTCGTGGTGGTCGTGGTGTGGTCGTGGACGTGGTGGTCGTGGTGGTCGTGGCGTGGTCGTGGTGGTCGTGGACGTGGTGTGGTCGTGGTGGTCGTGGTGGTGTGGTCGTGGTGGTCGTGGTGTGGTCGTGGTCGTGGGTGGTCGTGGTCGTGGACGTGGTCGTGTCGTGGTGGTCGTGGTGGTCGTGGTGGTGGGTCGTGGTGGTGGTCGTGGACGTGGTCGTGGTGGTCGTGGATGGTGGTCGTGGTGGTCGTGGTGGTCGTGGTGGTCGTGGTCGTGGGTCGTGGTGGTCGTGGTGTCGTCGTGGTGGTGGTGGTGGTCGTCGTGGTCGTGGTCGTGGTCGTGGGTGGTCGTGGTCGTGGGTGGTCGTGGTGGTCGTGGACGTGGTGGTCGTGGTGGTCGTGGTCGTGGTGTCGTGGTGGTCGTGGTGGTGGTCGTGGTGGTGGTGTCGTGGTCGTGGTCGTGGTGGTCGTGGACGTGGTGTCGTCGTGGTCGTGTCGTGGTCGTGGTGGTCGTGGCTGTGGTCGTGGTGGTGGGTGGTGTGACGTGGTCGGTCGTGGTGTGTCGTGGTGGTCGTGGTGGTGGTGGTGGTGGTGGTCGTGGTGGTCGTGGATGTGGTCGTGGTGGTCGTGGTCGTGGTCGTGTGGTCGTGGTCGTGGTGGTCGTGGCGTCCGTTTGGTCGGTGACATAATCCGAGCTCTGGCGTCTCTTCTCTTCTCGTCCTCGTGGTTTTTCTTCGTGGACTTTGTGGGAATCGTGTGGATTATTGATGCGGCGCGTGGAGCGAATATTAACGAGGCGCCAGAGCGAGGGGGCGGAGCCAAGAACAAAAACACACCGCACATGAAAGAGAGAAGAAGAAGAAGACGGAGAAAGAGAAGAAGAAGAGAAGAAGAAGAAGAGACTGCAGCGGCTGCGGCGGCGAAGCATCAGAATAATCATATTTAATTTAACAGGAAAGAAACGGATTTAACAGAGAACCAGGACTAAACCAGGACTAAACCAGGACTAACCAGGACTAGACCAGGACTAAACCAGGACTAGACCAGGACTAAACCAGGACTAAACCAGGACTAAACCAGGACTGAACCAGGAAACCAGGACTGAACCAGGACTGACCAGGACAACCAGGACTGAACCAGACTGGACCAGGACTCAGGACTAACCAGGACTTGACCAGGACTGGAACCAGGACTAAACCAGGACTAAACCAGGACTGACCAGACCAGACAGGACCAGGACCACTGGACCAGGAAAAGGACTAAACAGGACTAAACCAGGAACCGGACTAGGACTAAACCAGGACTAAACCAGGACTGGACCAGGACTGGACCAGAACCGGACTTGGACTAAACCAGGACTAAACCAGGACTGGACCAGGACTGAACCAGGACTAAACCAGGACTGAACCAGGACTGAACCAGGTCTACACTGTTAAAACCCGATCCGGTCCAGGACCTCGCCTGGGAGAGATCACTATATTACTCAAACATGGACAGATGACTTTAAAACCTCTTGGTCTTGGTCTTGTCTCGATCTTGTCTCAATCTTTTCACAATCTTGTCTCAGTCTTGGTCTTGACCTTTAAAAGTCTCGGTCTCATCTCGGTCTTGATGGGGTTTGGTCTCGTTCTTGTCTTGTTTTTGTCTCGGTCTAGTCTCGGTCTTGTCTCGGTCTAGTCTCGGTCTTGTCTCGGTCTTGTCTCGGTCTTGTCTCGGTCTTGTCTCGGTCTTGTCTCGTTTTTATCTCGGTCTTGTCTCGGTCTCGTCTCGGTCTTGTCCCGGTCTTGTTTCGGTTTTGACCTTTAAAAGTCTTGGTCTTGTCCTGGTCTCTGGACCCTGTGGTCTCGGTCTGGTCTCGGTCTCTGGACCCTGTGGTCTCGGTCTCTGGACCCTGTGGTCTCGGTCTCTGGACCCTGTGGTCTCGGTCTGGTCTCGGTCTCTGGACCCTGTGGTCTCGGTCTGGTCTCGGTCTCTGGACCCTGTGGTCTCGGTCTGGTCTCGGTCTCTGGACCCTGTGGTCTCAGTCTGGTCTCGGTCTCTGGTCTCGGTCTCGGTCTGGTCTCGGTCTCGGTCTGGTCTCGGTCTCTGGACCCTGTGGTCTCGGTCTGGTCTTGGTCTCGGTCTCTGGACCCTGTGGTCTCGGTCTGGTCTCGGTTGGTCTCGGTCTCTGGACCCTGTGGTCTCGGTCTGGTCTCGGTCTCTGGACCCTGTGGTCTCGGTCTGGTCTCGGTCTCTGGACCCTGTGGTCTGGTCTGGTCTTGGTCTCGGTCTGGTCTCGGTCTGGATTCGTCGGGTCTGAGCTACAACACCAGTTTGTGAAGAGAAAACTAGATCATAAATCATAAAACATCTCGATCCGTCTCCTTTAAACCTTCACTCTTCTTCTGTCTTTTTTCCCATCATGCTTTGCTCCGGGTCGACGGGTCCGGGCAGATTCATCAAACAAACCCAGAGGCCGAGTTTTAGAGTTTTAGAGTTTTAGAGTTTTTAGAGTTTTAGAGTTTTAGCCCAGAGCTAAACTCAAACCCAGACCTCAGGGAGCGTGGAGCCGAGCGACGAGGACAGACGCTCCTCTGAGCCCGAGAAAAAAAAAGAAAAAAAAAGAACCGCAGCAGCACCACAGCAGCTTACGTAAGATTCAAATTAAGACGTCGCCTCGAGGAACGAACAATGACGACTTCAAACACGAACAATATGCAGCTGTTAATGAAAACTTATCTCGACTCATCGGGTCTGAGCCACAGATTTGACAAAACGCTGCAGATTCACACGGTTTTCTGATCTGGTCTAATGTCGTTTCTAATCACAAACAGACCTGGAGTTGGGTTTTGTTTCATTTATTTAAACACACAAAACATTATGAAAACTCTCTGTTCCACCTGTTATATCCTGTGGTTATGCAGGAAGGAAGAGCTCCACTGGGTTTTTAAACTCCACACACCTTCACTAGAATCATTTGGATCATTTCAGACCTGGAGTCGCCGATTTCTACTGAACGAAAGGAAAAAGGAGCTGTTCACTCCGCTTCAGATCTAAACCAGGTCTAAACCAGGACTAAACAGGACTAAAATGGGTCTAAACAGGACTAAACCAGGTCTAAAAACTAAAAGGCAGGTCTAAACCAGGACTAAACCAGGTCTAAACCAGGTCTAAACCAGGAGTCTACTAAACCAGGTCTAAATCTACTAAACCAGGGTCTAAACCAGGCCAGGTCTAAACCAGGTCTAAACCAGGTCTAAACCAGGAGGTCTAAACCAGGTCTAAACCAGGTCTAAACCAGGTCTAAAACCAGGTCTAAACCTAAAGGTCTAAACCAGGTCTAAACCAGGTCTAAACCAGGACTAAACTCTAAACTAAACCAGGTCTAAACCAGGACTAAACCAGGAGGTCTAACCAGGTCTAAACCAGGTCTAAAACCAGGACTAAACCAGGACTAAACCAGGTCTAAACCAGGTCTAAACCAGGAGGTCTAAACCAGGTCTAAACCAGGTCTAAACCAGGACTAAACCAGGTCTAAACCAGGACTAAACCAGGTCTAAACCAGGTCTAAACCAGGACTAAACCAGGTCTAAACCAGGTCTAAACCAGGTCTAAACCAGGTCTAAACCAGGTCTAAACCAGGTCTAAACCAGGTCTAAACCAGGACTAAACCAGGTCTAAACCAGTTTTAATCCAGGTCCATGTCTCTGTGCTCTTACACTTGTTCTGATCCACTGCAGATGTTTCTAAATCTTCTGCTCTGAATATGACCTACATATATTCATTTCTCTAACACCTCGTCTCTTCAGCTCAGACTCCAGGGATGTTCCCGGTGGATTTTCCCGGTGGATTTTCCCGGTGGATTTTCCCGGTGGATTTTCCCGGTGGATGTTCCTGGACTCACTGTCTCATCTGGATCTGACCCAAACTCTCTCACTTAAACCTGGAACATGACTTTATTGATGAGTTTGGTGTTTGACTGTTCGTACTGTCAGACACACTGCACACGCCACACGTCAGAGGAATATTACTGCATTTAGTATTTTAGTCGATTAATCGGTGGATGGAGCCTTAATCGAGCAAAATCTGCGTTAGTCTGTGACATGTTTGAGGTCACGTTTGTCCCGTTAGTTTATTTCCCACCTCATTTCATTTTTTTTTCTTAATTTGCCGAACACAAATAAATCTCTGGACATAAACCTGAGCTCTTGTTTTGTTCAATTATCACACAACAAATAGTTCATATAAATCGGTTTTATTTTCTAATTCACTTCAGTTAAAGGTTGTATGGAGGATTTTTTTTTGTTTCAAATTGTCAGTGATAGATTATAGATGCAGTCGCCTTGTAATTATGATGACCAAAAAAAAAGAGAATAAAAATTCATCAACTCTGGACGTGGTGGGGCTAAACATTTGCCAATAGATAACGACACTGCCTCGTTATCTGTGAGCTGACAGGCTGTCAATCAAACTCCCTACGTTTCTAGTGTAACTGACTTGCCTGCGCCGCCGGTACGTGGTTTACGTACGACACAGACGCTGTTTACTCCACCAACGCAACAGTTCTTAGTGGCTTTTTTTGACCTATATCTTCCTCGCAGTTCGCACAAAGTTTGTTGCGATGGCGACAAGAATCCAGGAGCAGTTCACCGCAAAAGAAAGTCCGTTTTTGAGGTGAAAGAAGAAGACAAGGGGAAAAGCAGCGAAGCCAAACTAAGGTGATTCTTGTAGATTCATTCCAGCGATGGCGCGACTGAAGCAGACGAAGGGTCTAAAGACTGACGCACTGGTCCACAAATTACTCCTGGACAGGAAACTTCTGCTTATTATGAAAACCTACTTTATTTCCAAGAGCGAGACAAACGTTTTTCAGGACACGAATGTGATATCCTATGTCTGAAAACGTCATTTTCAAGGCAAAGAAAGAGTCCGCCTGCTGCTGCGTGTTGTAGTTAGTTCATTCGCACTGAATCTCCACGCAACCTTCTCTGCTCCTCTCCTCGCTGCTCGTTCCGCTCTTCTCCCTCCTCCTCACTTCTCCGTCTTGTCTAACCAACACTGTAGTTAGTTGTTTACAAGTCATGTGCAGCGGCTGTAAACAAACCTGTTTGTGGCGTAAGGAGGAGGAGGGAGGAGGTGTTTCTACGTCTGGAGCTGTAGGGGAGGGGAGGTGGTTTCACGCAGGAGCAACATTTGAAAAAGGACAAACAGTCGCTGGTTTTCTCGTTCCTTGGAAAATCCTCTATACAACCTTTAAACACATCCAGATTTGTCAGACTCACCTGGTCCTGCACATGCTCCACACACACACACAGATTTATAACTTTTGGTTGGTGTCTTGGACCATGTGGAGGAGTTTGGAGTCATTTGTTTTTTTCTACATTTCTATAGTTTTGATTTATGTTCACTTGTGTTTATTTTGATTCACTTGTGTTTATTTTGATTCACTTGTGTTTATTTCTTTATGTTAAATTCATCTGTGACACCTACTGTTGTGCCTCCGCTCAGTTTCATTTCTCTCCAGCTCTAGATCAGGAATCAGAAAACACTAGACGGTTTGTAAGAGAAGATGTGGACGACGCACTGACCAATCATCTGTGATCTGTGAGGTCATGACGTGGTGGTCGTGGCGTCTGTGTCCCTTTTGTGTTTCAACACAACAGTAAACAAACAGACAGACGTTCTGTGTTGGCGACGATTCCCCAGATCCCAGAGGATTTAAAGCCGGAACAAAGAGAAAGTTTGGTGAATTTTATCAAGAGGAAAGAAGTTATTGTTCTTCTTCCTACAGGATTTGGAGCTTTACAAACGTCACGACCAAACAGCAGCGACTGGTTCAATTTTAAAAAGTCCCGCCTCCTGTCGAGCGAACGAATCCTAATGCTTCAGGTCACACGGTTTACACCAAGGAGTTGTGTGAAAGATCCTAAAATTCCATGACTTTTCCAGAACTTTCATTGAATTTACAAAAATCCATGAGTTTCTCAGGCCTGAATGATGACATTTTCAATTTCCATGACTTTTCCAGGATTTCCATGACCGTGGGAACCCTGTATACAAACTACACTAACAAAAGTAAAGTAAAGGTTTAGACGAGATCAATGTGACACAAATGAGTTTCGTCCGCAGGGCGTCTGGACTAGGGACGGGCATGATGGGTATCGTTAAGAATTTCATCGATTACGTTCATTTTAATGGACAAACTGAATGTAGGTTGTTGTGTGTCGTGACCAAACAGGTGTGTACATGTGTCTCTGCATCAGAAGGAGCGAGACACAAACAGTGGGTCAGTCTGTAACGAACCGAAGCACAAATGTGGATTTAACCAGGATTTGTAGAAGAAATTCCACACTTTCCGTTCGTTGGGACGAAAAGTGTGAGTCCATGTGCACAGTGGATAAAGCAGCACATATGTTTCTGTGTCCAGTGGGAAAAAGTTTTTCCAGGTGAGAGTCGCTCAATGTGGATGACGAGGCCCCGCCCCCCTCCCCCCGTACGCTGTCCTGGTTTTGACAAACACAAATCTGGTCACACTGACCTGTATTCACCTGAGTCATGTCTTTTAATCCAACACAAGTTGAACCACATCAGCGACACAAGAGCTGGAGTTTTATCTTCACTTAGTTTATGTAAATTAGTGATGTGGTTTTAAGTTTTGTTTCTGTGAGATTTGAACAAAACTGAATTAAACACATTATAATGTCAAACAGCTGATGTGGATCTAGAGTCGTTATGTTTATATGTCGTAAAGTTGAATTTATTTATGCAGATTAGTGCAGATAGTAATAAATAATGATGATCATTTTAATATAAAAACCTTAATGATTAATCGATAATCGATCGTTAATTCTTCCGACGATCGATTAAGAAAATTTCATCGAATGTCCGTCTCTAGTCTGGGCGTCTCCCTCAGAGACAGAGTGAGGAGCTCGGAGTAGAGCCGCTGCTCCTCCACGTGGAGAGGAGCGTCTGAGGGGAGGACGTCTGTTCTGTCTCCTGGACGTGTCCCTCAGGAGGTGTTCATGTCCCAGCAGGAGGAGGACATCACCCCTGTCCTGTTGTCCTCACACTGGCTCCTGTCCAGTTCAGGTTCCCCCGGTCCCGGTGCAAACAGGGCTGATCGGTCTTTTGCAGTGGTCGGTCCAAAACTCTGGAACTCTTTGACCCATTGAGTTGTGGTCCATCCCTGCCTCTGTTCAAAACCAAACTTAAAACCGACTTATCTAGAACGGCTTTTAACACTAAGTCTACGTTCAGACTGCAGGGATTAACGCTCAATTCCGATTTTTTTGTGAAATCTGATGTTTTTTCGAGGTCGTTCACATTTCCAATTAAATGCGACTTGTCTGTGACTCCAGTGTGAAGGTAAACGGCCCGAAAGTGTCCCACATGTGACACTGGAGACACGACGACGTCAACCCCATGCGTCACCCGCAGCGAGCGTCTGTGTGTTTACGGAAGTTGTCCAAATATGGACGCAGCATCGAGCACCTGGAGATTTTTTACAGTTCTCCTGCTTCAGCGCAGAATAGTGACGTTTGTGTCTTGTTGATGACGTGTAGGTGGATGAATGAGCTTTGTCCGTTCAGACTGAAGTCACATGTTAAAAGATCAGATATGTATCAGTTTCAGGAGCAAATATCCAAGTGTCCTGAGTCACATTTGAAAAATTTGGATCTGTGTGGTTCAGACGTCATTAAAAGATCAGATACAGGAACATAGAGACAAAAAATCTGATTGGGTCACTTCAGGTGCATCTGAACGCAGCCTTAGGCCTTGTGACACTTTCATTATTTTACTGGTGTAATTTAAATGCTTTGTTGTTTTGTTTGTAGGATGTTTATTGTTTTTTATCCTGTTTTAATGTTGTCCAGCACTTTGGTCGTCGGAAGCTGCTATAGAAATAAAGTTTGATTGATTTATGGATTGATTGATTGAGGAGGAAGACCCAGGACACACTGGAGGGACGGTGTCTCTGGTCTGGACTGGGAACACCTCAGGGTCCCTCTCGAGGAGCTGGAGGAAGTGTCTGGGGTGAAGGAAGTCCGGGAGTCCCTGTTTAAACCGATGCCCCGCGACTCGACATCGGAGAAGCAGAAGAACATGGATGGATGAACATTTTAAAGGTTGTATAGAGGATTTTCCAAGGAACGAGAAATCCAGCGACTGTTTGTCCTTTTTCAAATGTTGCGCATGCGTGAAACCACCTCCCCCTCCTACAGCTCCTACGTAGAAACACCTCCTCCCTCCTCCTCCTTACGCCACAAACAGGTTTGTTTACAGCCGGTGCTGCACATGACTTGTAAACAACTAACTACAGTGTTGGTTAGACAAGACGGAGAAGTGAGGACGGGGGGAGGGGGGGCGCGGAGATTCCGTGCGAATGAACTAGCTCCTACTACAACACGCAGCAGCAAGCTGGACTCTTTCTTTGCCTTGAAAATTAAGTTTTCAGACATAGGATATCACATTCGTGTCCTGAAAAACGTTTGTCTAACTCTTGGAAATAAAGTACGTTTTCATAATAAGCAGAAGTTTCCTGTCCAGGAGTAATTTGTGGACCAGTGCGTCAGTCTTTAGACCCTTCGTCTGCTTCAGTTCGCGCCATCGCTGGAATGAATCTACAAGAATCACCTTAGTTTTGGCTTCGCTGCTTTTCCCCTTGTCTTCTTCTTTCACCTCAAAAAAAGACTTTCTTTTTGCGGTGAACTGCTCCTGGATTCTTGTCGCCATCGCAACAAACTTTTGCGAACTGCGAGGAAGATATAGGTAAAAAAAGCCGCTAAGAACTGTTGCGTTGGTGGAGTAAACAGCGTCTGTGCGTCTTGCGTCTGTGGACTGTGTGACAGTCGTACGTAAACCACGTAACGGCGGCGCAGGCAAGTCAGTTACACTAGAAACGTAGGGAGTTTGATTGACAGCCTGTCAGCTCACAGATAACGAGGCAGTGTCGTTATCTATTGGCAAATGTTTAGCCCCACCACGTCCAGAGTTGATGAATTTTTATTCTCTTTTTTTTGGTCATTATAATTACAAGGCGACTGCATCTATAATCTATCACTGACTATTTGAAACAAAAAAAATCCTCCATACAACCTTTAAGACCAAAATAACGAGGTTCACTGCGGCAGTTCCGGAGAGAGGAGCGACAAGTTTCAGTGTGACGTCAAGTGGAGCCAGAGTCCATGGATCCAGAAGCGCGTCCGTGCTCACTTCCTGTTAGTAACATGGCGTTTAGCGGGTTCCCTCTGTTCATTTACATAAAACCGTCTGTTATAACGACCTGGACCTGTGTGTTTTTGGTGACTCGTGTCCACTGGGGGTTGGATTTCTGTGGACGGATCGAGGACAGGAGCGTTTCCGTCTCCACACGCGATTAAAACGGCGAGAAGTTCAAAACAAAAGGATTTCTCATCTGCTCTTTAAATAGCTCTGTCCTAGTTTCCACCTCTCGAACGGGAAACGGGCTGCTGCACTGGCACAACACAAACCCGCCTCGGCCTCCTGCACGAGCGAACGCCAGGATCAAAGCCAAACTGTTAGAATCACAAACGGTTCTGTACACGACTGCGCAGCGACAACGAAGCTCCAAACCCGCCGCACCTGAGTCCTGACGCCTTAAAAAAGTGAAAAACAGAGCGAGTTCATTGTAAACAGTTTGAATCTGTGTGTCGCTCGTTCAGTCGTTTTTCAAAATAAAACCAAAAATAAGAAAACTAAAAAAAAACAACGATTTTCTTCATTATTTGTCTCCAAAACCAAAATGAAAAAACATAAAGATTCCGGGTTTTTTTTCTGTTTTTGATTTTGTGTTTAAATGAAAAATGGAAAAAGAGAGAAAACGGAAAGCGGATGTTTCCCGTTTCTGTGGTTTCCGTGACCGTGATTCCGGACGCATCTGGACTGAACCAGGACCAAACCAAGTCCGGAACCAGACCAGGACTGGGACCAGGACTTAGACCGCGACCAGACAACGACTGAGCCCGGGATCAGACCAGAACTAAGACCAGGATTGAGACCAGGAACGGCACCGGGACTGAGACTGGGACTGAGATCGGAACCAGACCAGGACTGAGACTAGGACCAGACCAGGACTGAGACTAGGACCGAGACCGGGACCAGATCAAGACTGGGACCGAGAGTGGGATCAAACCAGGACCGAGACCAGGACCCAGACCAGAATGAAAACGGTTTAGTCCTGTCTTAGTCCTGTCTTAGTCCTGTCTTAGTCCTGTCTTAGTCGTCTTAGTCTGTTTAGTCCGGGTTTAGTCCGGGTTTAGTCCGGGTTTAGTCGGGTTTAGTCCGGGTTTAGTCGGGTTTAGTCCGGGTTTAGTCCGGGTTTGGGTTTAGTCGGTTTTAGTCGGGTTTAGTCCGGGTTTAGTCGGGTTTAGTCCGGGTTTAGTCCGGGTTTAGTCCGGTTTAGGGTTTAGTCCTGGTTTAGTCCTGGTTTAGTCCGGGTTTAGTCCTGGGTTTAGTCCTGGTTTAGTCCGGGTTTAGTCCGGGTTTAGTCCGGGTTTAGTCCGGGTTTAGTTTAGTCCGGTTTAGTCGGGTTTAGTCTGGGTTTAGTCCTGTTTTAGTCCTGGTTTAGTCCATTATCTGTTTTTTTTTTTTTTTTTCCATTTTTCATTTAAACACAAAATCAAAAACTGAAAAAACAAATATTTATCTGTTTTTTTTTCATTTTGGTTTTGGAGACAAATAATGAAGAAAATAGTTGTTTTTTTTTTCGTTTTCTTATTTCTGGTTTTATTTTGAAAAACAAATGAACGAACGACACACAGATTAGTTTTGGTCTAAAGTTCTTCTTCTCTTTCTTCTGCTTTCAGAGCGTCTTTAATTATTCACCACCTGCAGTTAAAAGACAATAAACCTCAGCAGCCGCAGATTCTTCTGACTTCAAGAGTTTGTACGATAAATCTGGACTGAGGAAGGACACTTTTTTCTTTAAAGGTTCTATATTTCTTACTATTACTTATTCTACATGAGAACTTGACTTAAACCTCACAAGAGTCAGTTTTGTGTAATATAAAACACAAAACTGACTCTTGTGAGGTTTAAGTCAAGTTCTAAAGTTCAAAAACCTCAAAAACGAAGACCGGCTTGAGCTTCCCTCAGGACTTTAACTTAACTATGGACTATTGTCCAAAATCCAGAAGAGCTGAAATGATCTAAATGATTCTAGAGAAAGTAAAAACACAGTGGAGCACTTCCTGTATCACCACACGATGACATCACAAGGTGGAACCGAGTTTAAACCTGGTTTAGTCCTGGTTTAGACCTGATTTAGTCCTAGTTTAGACCTTGTTTAGACCTGGTTTAGTCTAGACCTGGTTTAGTCCTGGTTTAGACCTGATTTAGTATTTGACCTGATTTAGTAGTTTAGTTTAGTCCGAGTTTAGACCTGTTTAGTCCGAGTTTAGACCTGGTTTAGTTTAGTCCGAGTTTAGACCTGATTTAGTCCTAGTTTAGACCTGGTTTAGTCCTAGTTTAGACTGATTTAGTCCTAGTTTTAGACCTGGTTTAGTCCTGGTTTAGACCTGGTTTTAGTTCCTGGTTTTAGACCTGGTTTAGGTTTAGACCTGGTTTAGTCCTTAGTTTAGGGTTTAGTTCTGGTTTTAGAACCTGGTTTAGTAGTCCTGGTTAGTTAGTTTAGACCTGGTTAGTTCTGGTTTAGTCCTGGTTTAGACCTGGTTTAGTCCTGAGTTTAGACCTGGTTTAGACCTGGTTTAGTCCTAGTTTAGACCTGGTTTAGTTCTGGTTTAGTCCTGGTTTAGTCTGGTTTAGTCTAGTTTAGTAGACCTGGTTTTAGTTCTGGTTTAGTTCTGGTTTAGTCCTGGTTTAGTCCTGGTTTAGTTCTGGTTTAGTCCGAGTTTAGACCTGATTTGAAAAAAAAAATGTGTTAATGTGCAGGTTTTTTTTTGTGTTAAACATGTGAATGAAAAACAAAACAAGTCCAGGTTTGTTTGTGACGAGGAAACGACTTTAGAACAAATCAGAAAATGGAAAAATATAAATATTAAAATAATAAAATAACAAACAGAGTTCAGGACCTTTCAACGTTTCAAAGCCAAAACGACACGACGACTTTCGCTCGGGGCAAAAACCGGCAAAGAAAAGCACCGAAAGTGAAGCAAAAACTCTGAAAATGTTAAAAAGAAGTTTGCAAATCCATTTCCACACCAGGGATTTGGAAACGCCGCACTTTTCATGACCGGAGTTGGGAGTGAAAAAGCCGGACGGGAGCAGAGTAATTGGATCGAGGCTCCGTGTCCAGACGCCAAAAGAACCGTTTTCTACACGTTTGACCAAAAAACCCAACACTTTTATTCACCTCTGACAATCCAGAAACGATTCACAAACTGAACACTTGAATCAACTTAGAAAAAACTGATTAAAATAACAATGTCAGTGCCAACAAACTGTTTAAAAACTCACTAAAAACTCACTAAAAACTCACTAAAAACTCACTACGGAGAGAGTCTGTTTCTGCTTTGCCTTACATAGTTTAGTCCTGGTTTAGTTCTGGTTTAGTCCAGGTTTAGTCCTGGTTTAGTCCAGGTTTTAGTCCAGGTTTAGTCCTGGTTTAGTCCAGGTGGTTTAGTCCTGGTTTAGTCCAGGTTTAGTCCTGGTTTAGTCCTAGGTTTTTAGTCCTGGTTTAGGTTTACCTGGTTTAGTCCTAATTTTAGACCTGGTTTAGTCCTAATTTAGACCTGGTTTAGTCCTTTAGACCTGGTTTTAGTCCTAATTTAGACCTGGTTTAGTCCTAATTTAGACCTGGTTTAGTCCTGTTTAGTTAATTTACCTGGTTTACCTGGTTTAGTCCTGGTTTAGACCTAGTTTAATCCTTTTAGTCCTGGTTTAGTCCTGGTTTAGACCTGGTTTAGACCTGGTTTAGTCCTAATTTAGACCTGGTTTAGTCCTAATTTAGACCTGGTTTAGTCCTGGTTTAGACCTGGTTTAGACCTGGTTTAGTCCTAATTTTAGACCTGGTTGAATCCTAGTTTTAGACCTGGTTTAGTCCTAGTTTTAGCTCTGGTTTAGTCTTTTAGACCTGGTTTAGTCCTGGTTTAGACCTGGTTTTAGTCCTGGTTTTAGACCTGGTTTAGTCCTGGTTTAGTCCTGGTTTAGACCTGGTTTATCTGGTTTAGTCTAATTTAGACCTGGTTTAGTCCTGGTTTAGTCTGGTTTAGGTTTAGTCCTGGTTTCCTGGTTTAGTTCCTGGTTTAGTCCTGGTTCAGTCCTGGTTTGTCCTAGTTCAGTCCTGGTTTAGACCTGGTTTAGTCCTGGTTTAATAATAATTCTGTTGTGTGCTGTTTGTTGCTTTTTTATATTATTTTTATTTTATGTTAATCAGGAAGTGTGTGTTATCATGCTAGTTGCTGTTGTTTCAGTCGTGTAAATCTTTTATAAACTCAGGGAGGTGAATATTCTGGACGCAGGAGGTCGACGAAGAAGAACAAACGGTTTTAAATGGACTCGGTTTGTTTTTCATGTTTTTATAAAGAAACAGGTGGAAGAAGAAAAGAGGAGAATTAAACCCGCGCGTTTCAGCCGAGTCGTCATTCCGGAGTAAACGCGGCGTCTTCTCCTCGAGCTGCGACAAAACAAAACGTTCTGAACTGGAGGGAAAACTTCAATCACGTCTCGACGCGTTTCTTTGTGTCGAAACAAAAACCTGAATGAACCAAAACGACCGAGAAAATCACAGAGACGCAGAAAGACGCCGAGGATCAGTTGTAGTAGTAGTAATAGTAGTATTAGTAGTAGTCATACTTGTAGTAGTAGTAGTAGTAGTAGTAGTCCTGGTTTAGTCCTGGTTTAGTCCTGGTTTTGTCCAGGTCTAAAGTCTCACTTTAATCCTGGTTTAGACCTGGTTTAGTCCAGATTTTACACAAATTCATGAGATTTATTTCTACATAAGAGAAAATAAAAAGAAAACCACAAAATAAAAACGGTTTAGTGTAAATTTAAATCACAATTTATACATTTTTTCTTCATATTTTCAAAAGTCTAAACCAAAACAAAAGGACTGATCCTGGGTCAGACTCGAGTCTCTGCACGTGTCTCAATCCACTCGTTTTCCTCGTCTTTTTTTTTTTTTCTCTCGTGTTGTTTGTTTCACGGCATCTGCTCGCAATCCACCGCCACGGGATTAACTCCGCCACCGCCGCCGCCACCAGCACCAGCGCCGCTCCGACCCACATCCTCATCATCATCATCATCATCATCATCATCCTCCTTCCCCCCCCGCGGATTTACACTAAACCACAGATTTGTCCCAGTTTTATACAAAAAATGTCCCGATTTTTTACCAATTTGATCCTCGAAAACAGTAAAAAGAGACACGAAGGGTCAGAAAAGCTGCTTAAAAACGACCAAAACACAAAGAAAATGTGACCAAACTATAAAATGATCCAAAAATTCACTTTAGATTCACTCTAGAAACGATCATCTACGACTCGTAACACGACAGAGATCTGGTTTCAGTCCTGGTTTAGTCTGGTTCAGTCTGGTTTAGTTCTGGTTTAGTCTGGTTTAGTCCTGTTAGTTTAGTCCTGGTTTAGTCCTGGTTCAGTCCTGGTTCAGTTTAGTCCTGGTTCAGTCCTGGTTCAGTCCTGGTTTAGTCCTGGTTCAGTCCTGGTTTAGTCCTGGTTTAGTCCTGGTCAGTCCTGGTTTAGTCCTGGTTTAGTCCTGGTTTTAGTCTGGTCTGGTCCTGGTTAGTCCTGGTTCAGTCCTGGTTTAGTCCTGGTTCAGTCCTGGTTTAGTCCTGGTTAGTCCTGGTTCAGTCCTGGTTTTCTTTAGTCCTGGTTCAGTTCCTGGTTCAGTCCTGGTTCAGTCCTGGTTTAGTACTGGTTTAGTCCTGTTTCAGTCCTGGTTTAGTCCTGGTTTATTCCTGGTTTAGTCCTGGTTTAGTCCTGGTTTAGTCCTGGTTTAGTCCTGTTCAGTCCTGGTTTAGTCCTGGTTTAGCACTAGTCTGGTCCTGGTTTAGTCCTGGTTTAGTCCTGGTTTAGTCCTGGTTTGGTCCTGGTTTAGTCCTGGTTTAGTCCTGGTTTGGTCCTGGTTTGGTCCTGGTTTAGTCCTGGTTTAGTCCTGGTTTAGTCCTGGTTTAGTCCTGGTTTTAGTCCTGGTTTGGTCCTGGTTTTTGGTCCTCCTGGTTTAGTCCTGGTTTAGTCCTGGTTTAGTCCTGGTTCAGTCCTGGTTTAGTCCTGGTTTAGTCCTGGTTTAGTCCTGGTTTAGTCCTGGTTTAGTCCTGGTTTAGGTTCTTGTCTGTTTTCATTTGGCGACATAAAAATATTTTCATTTGACCAAAATTAAACTGGTCCAGTCTTGAATTCAGTCACAGCCGACTGTGATTTGTCTCAGTTTTATCCAGGAAATGTTCCAGAGTGTCTTTATTTCTGACCAGTCTGATCCTGTCAACAGTAAAAACGACCAGAACACAAAGAACATGTGACTAAAATCAAGTGCTTCACAACTTTCCTTATTTATGCAGCTGTTTTACGATCTCATTATGACCAACCACCACAAAAACACTGATTTATCCCAGTTTTATCCAAGAAATGTCCCTGGTGTCTCTATTTTTGACCAAATTGATACAATAAAGTCTCATTTGTTGAGTTAAAACACAAAAAATCTGCTTAAAAACGACCAAAACAAAGAAAACGACAGTGACACACGTCAGACAAACCACCAATAAACATAGATTTGTCCCAGTTTTATCCAAGAAATGTCCCTGGTGTCTCTATTTTTGACCAATTTGATCCTATAAACTGTGATTTGTTGAAGTAAAACACAGAACAGCTGAGTAAAAACGACCACAACACAAAGAACATGTGACTGTCCCGACTCCTGTCATCAACGGTTTCTGCTTCACAATATCCAGAATAATGCAGCTTTCACATCGTTACTATTACAAACCACCACAAAACCACTGATGTATCACAGTTTTACACATGAAATGTCCCTGGTGTCTCGGTTTTTGACCAGTTTGATGCATAAACTGTGATAAAACAAAGAACAGCTGCTTAGAAACGACCAAAACACAAAGAAAACGACACTGACACGTTCATCATCAGTTCTGCTTCTTCACTCACACGTTTTACTATTTTATTACTACAAACCTCCAAAAAAAACTGATTTATCCCAGTTTTATACAAGAAATGTTCCTATTTTTAACCAATCTGATCCCAGCCAACAGTAAATAGAAACATAAATTGTTGAGAAAAGCTGCTTAAAATGACCAAAAGAAAATGTGACAAATGTGATACACTGACACGTTCGTTATCAATTCTCCAGATTTACTTCTTTCATTATTTTATTACTACCAGCCACCAAAAAACTAGTGACGTGTGCCGGTTTTATCCAAGAAATGTCCCTGTTTTTACAGATGCCATCAGTAAACAGATGCATTTTCTTTGTGTTTTTTCTTGTTTTTAAGCAGCTTTTCTATATTTTTCCTCAACAAATGACAAGTCATAGTATCAAATTAGTCCAAAATAGAGACACTTGGAACATTTCTTGTATAAAATTGAGACAAATCACAGGTTTTTTGGTGGTTTGTAATAGTAAAATAGTGAAACGAGTAATTAAGGAAAATTGTGATGTGCTCGGTCCATTCATGATTGACGTGTGTCAGTATATTCACATTTTCTTTATGTTTTGGTCAGTTTTAAGCAGCTTTTCCATATTTTACCTCAACAAATGACACTGTGTGAGTCTTTACTGGTTCAGTAAAGACAGACATTGTCATACAGTCTCATTTTTGTAGATAAAACACAGAACAGCTGCTTAGAAACGACCAAAACACAAAGAAAACGACAGTGACACGTTCATCATCAGTTCTGCTTCACTCACACGTTTTACTATTTTATTACTACAAACCTCCAAAAAAAACTGATTTATCCCAGTTTTATACAAGAAATGTTCCTATTTTTAACCAATCTGATACTTGCCATCAGTAAAGAGATGCATTTTCTTTGTGTTTTGGTCGTTTTTAAGCAGCTTTTCTCTATTTTTCCTCAACAAATGACAATTTATAGTGTCCATTTGGTCAAAAATAGAGACACCTGGGACATTTCTTGTGTAAAACTGAGACAAATCACAGGTTTTTTGGCCGTTGGTAGTAATAAAATTGTGAAACAAGTGTGTAATGAAGGAGAATTGACAACTAACGTGTGAAGGTTTTTAAATACGAATGAAAGTAAGAGACACTGTCATAAAGTCTTTTGTGTAGATAAAATACATAAAAGCTGCTTAAAAACGACCAAAACACAAAGAAAATGTGACTGTCCTGACTCATGTCCGTCATGAATGAACCGAGTACAGAACAGTTTTCTTTAATTATACAAACTTATTACCACCAACCACCAGCCTGTGTCCAGTTTTATACAAGAAATGTCCCTGATGTCCACATTTTTGATGAATCTGATGCATAAATTGTGATAAAACACAGAACAGCTGCTTAGAAAAAACCAAAACACAAAGAAAACGACAGAGACTCGTTCATCATCAGTTCTGCTTCACTCACACGTTTTACTATTTATTACTACAAACCTCCAAAAAAAACTGATTTATCCCAGTTTTATACAAAATTCCTATTTTTAACCAATCTGATACTTGCCACAGAAAGAGATATTTTCTTTGTGTTTTGGTGTTTTTAAGCAGCTTTTCTCTATTTTTTCCTCAACAAATGACAATTATAGTGTCCATTTGGTCAAAAATAGAGACACCTGGGACATTTCTTGTGTAAAACTGAGACAAATCACAGGTTTTTTGGCCGTTGGTATAGTAAAATTGTGAAACAAGTGTGTAATAAGGAGAATTGCTAACGAATGACAGTAAAGAGACACTGTCATAAAGTCTTTTGTGTAGATAAAATACAGAAAAAACTGCTTAAAAACGACCAAACACAAAGAAAATGTGACTGTCCGACTCATGTCCGTCATGAATGAACCGAGTACAGAACAGTTTTCTTTAATTATACAAACTTATTACCACCAACCACCAGCCTGTGTCCAGTTTTATACAAGAAATGTCCCTGATGTCCACATTTTTGATGAATCTGATGCATAAATTGTGATTTGTTGTGATAAAACACAGAACAGCTGCTTAGAAAAAACCAAAACACAAAGAAAACGACAGAGACTCGTTCATCATCAGTTCTGCTTCACTCACACGTTTTACTATTTTATTACTACAAACCTCCAAAAAAAAACTGATTTTATCCCAGTTTTATACAAGAAATTTCCTATTTTTAACCAATCTGATACTGCCATCAGGAAAGAGATGTATTTTCTTTGTGTTTTGGTCGTTTTTAAGCAGCTTTTCTCTATTTTTCCTCAACAAATGACAATTTATAGTGTCCAATTTGTCAAAATAGAGACACCTGGGACATTTCTTGTGTAAAACTGAGACAAATCACAGGTTTTTTGGCCGTTGGTAGTAATAAAATTGTGAAACAAGTGTGTAATGAAGGAGAATTGACAACTAACGAATGACAGTAAAGAGACTCTGTCATAAAGTCTCATTTGTGTAGATAAAATACAGAAAAAGCTGCTTAAAAACGACCAAAACACAAAGAAAATGTGACTGTCCCGACTCATGTCCGTCATGAATGAACCGAGTACAGAACAGTTTTCCTTTAATTATACAAACTTATTACCACCAACCACCAGCCTGTGTCCAGTTTTATACAAGAAATGTCCCTGATGTCCACATTTTTGATGAATCTGATGCATAAATTGTGATTTGTTGTGATAAAACACAGAACAGCTGCTTAGAAAAAACCAAAACACAAAGAAAACGACAGAGACTCGTTCATCATCAGTTCTGCTTCACTCACACGTTTTACTATTTTATTACTACAAACCTCCAAAAAAAAAAACACTGTGATGTGTCAGTTTTTGTATTTGTAAAAGGTTTTTCTCTCGTTTCCTTTGACACGCGCACACAACACCACAACACACGCGCGCGCACACACACACCTGCCCCACACAGACCCCCCCCCCCCCCCCCCCGCGTGTATCTGCCCCCCGCGGAGCTCCTGGTTGTGGGAGATGTCGGTGTTCATGTGTTCATGTGTTCATGTTCTTGTTGGAGATGTTCTTCATGTTTTGGTGTTTGTACCTTCGTGAGCTGCGCGATCTTCTTGCTCATCTTGAGGTGCAGCTCGTGCGTGTACGTGTACTCCAGCGCCGCGCTCCCGTCGTAGAACAAACCCGGAGCCGCGGAGCCCAGACCCGGGGGGGACTGCACGTACTTGCTGCTCGAGGCGGGGGTGCACGAGCCGCTGCTGCCGCCGCCGCCGCCGCCGCCGCCGCTGCTGCTGTACGGGGGCTGCCATCCGGACCCCGACGCCATTTTCACCAAAAACAAACAAACAAACAAACAAACCCCAAAAAGCCCGAGCGCGTGAGTCAGAACGCGTCCATCGTCCTGCTCGCGTGCGCAGAGGAAGAGCAGCAGCAGCAGGAGGAAGAGGAGGAGGAGGAGGAGCGCGAGGGGGGTGAGGGGGGGTGAGGAGGGGGGGGGGGGGTGAGGGAGCGCGCGGCGTGAAACGTAATCGGGAGCGCGCACCCCGGTGAAGTGATGGAGAAGAGGAGAAGAGGCGGGGACGCGCGCCAGATGCTCCGCCGGGGGTTGCCAGGTCAGAGGAGCAGAAACAAGCGGAAAAACACGAGAAAAGACAAATGATTCTGGACAATAAAAAGATCTGGGTTTAGACCTGGTTTAGACCTGGTTTAGTCCTGGTTTAGTCCTGGTTTCCTGGTTTAGTCCTGGTTTAGACCTGGTTTAGTCCTGGTGGTTTAGACCTGGTTTAGTCCTGGTTTAGTCCTGGTTTAGAGTCCTGGTTTCAGTCCTGGTTTAGACCTGGGTTTTAGTCCTGGTTTACCTGGACCTGGTTTAGTCCTGGTTTTAGTCCTGGTTTAGTCCTGGTTTAGAGTCCTGGTTTAGTCCTGGTTTAGTCCTGGTTTAGTCCTGGTTTAGACCTGGTTTAGTCCTGGTCCTGGTTTAGACCTGGTTTAGTCCTGGTTTAGATCTGGTTTTAGTCCTGGTTTAGTCCTGGTTTAGTCCTGGTTTAGTCCTGGTTTAGTCCTGGTTTAGTTTAGTCCTGGTTTAGTTTAGTCCTGGTTTAGACCTGGTTTAGTCCTGGTTTAGACCTGGTTTAGTCCTGGTTTAGTCCTGGTTTAGTCCTGGTTTAGTCCTGGTTTAGTCCTGGTTTAGACCTGGTTACTGGTTTAGTCCTGGTTTAGTCCTTTTAGTCCTGGTTTAGTCCTGGTTTAGTCCTGGTTTAGAGTCCTGGGTCCTGGTTTAGTCCTGGTTTAGACCTGGTTTAGTCCTGGTTTAGACCTGGTTTAGTCCTGGTTTCCTGGTTTAGTCCTGGTTTAGTCCTGGTTTAGTCCTGTTTTAGTCCTGGTTTAGTCCTGTTTTAGTCCTGTTTTAGTCCTGGTCTAGTCCTGGTTTAGTCCTGGTTTAGACCTGGTTTAGTTTTAGTCCTGGTTTAGACCTGGTTTAGTCCTGGTTTAGTCCTGTTTTAGTCCTGTTTTAGTCCTGGTCTAGACCTGGTTTAGTCCTGGTTTAGACCTGGTTCAGTCCTGGTTTAGACCTGGTTTAGACCTGGTTCAGTCCTGGTTTAGACCTGGTTTAGTCCTGGTTTAGTCCTGTTTTAGTCCTGGTCTAGTCCTGGTTTAGTTCTGTTTTAGTCCTGGTTTAGTCCTGGTTTAGACCTGGTTTAGTCCTGGTTTAGACCTGGTTTAGTCCTGGTTTAGTCCTGGTTTAGAGTCCTGGTTTAGACCTGGTTTAGTCCTGGTTTAGTCCTGGTTTAGTTTAGTCCTGGTTTAGTCCTGGTTTAGTCCTGTTTTAGTCCTGGTCTAGTCCTGGTTTAGTCCTGGTTTAGTCCTGGTTTAGTCCTGGTTTAGTCCTGTTTTAGTCCTGGTCTAGTCCTGGTTTAGTCCAGTTTTAGTCCTGGTCTAGTCCTGGTCTAGTCCTGGTTTAGTCCTGTTTTAGTCCTGGTTTAGTCCTGGTTTAGTCCTGGTCTAGTCCTGGTTTAGTTCTGTTTTAGTCCTGGTTTAGTCCTGTTTTAGTCCTGGTTTAGTCCTGGTCTAGTCCTGGTTTAGTCCTGGTTTAGTCCTGTTTTAGTCCTGGTTTAGTCCTGGTTTAGTCCTGGTTTAGTCCTGGTTTAGTCCTGGTTTAGTCCTGTTTTAGTCCTGTTTTAGTCCTGGTCTAGTCCTGTTTTAGTCCTGGTCTAGTCCTGGTTTAGTCCTGTTTTAGACCTGCTTTAGTCCTGATTTAGTCCTGGTTTAGTCCCAGTTTAATCCTAGTTTAGTTCTTGATTTAGTCCTGGTTTAGATCCTTTATTGGTTCCTTAGTCCTGGTTTAAGTCCTAGTCTAAGTGTTATTTAGTCCTGGTTCAGTCCTGGTTTAGTCCTGGTTCAGTCCTGGTTTAGTCCTGGTTTAGTCCTGGTTTAGTCCTGGTTTAGACATGGTTTAGTCCTGGTTCAGACCTGGTTTAGTCCTGGTTTAGTCCTGGTTTAGACATGGTTTAGTCCTGGTTCAGAGTCCTGGTTTAGTCCTGGTTCAGTCCTGGTTTAGTCCTGGTTTCAGTCCTGGTTTAGTCCTGGTTTAGTCCTGGTTTAGACATGGTTTAGTCCTGGTTCAGAGTCCTGGTTTAGTCCTGGTTTAGTCCTGGTTCAGTCCTGGTTTAGTCCTGGTTTAGTCCTGGTTCAGTCCTGGTTCAGACCTGGTTTAGTCCTGGTTTAGTCCTGGTTTAGTCCTGGTTTAGTCCTGGTTTAGTCCTGGTTTAGTCCTGGTTTAGTCCTGGTGTGTTTGTGTTTTTCTTTCATTGATGTTTGATCTGGGGGTTGCCAGGTCAGAGCCGCAGTTTCACGCAGAAATAATCGAGTAACAGGCGAGAAATCGATGAGACACACAAGGAGAAGGACGGAGACAAGCAGAGACACAGAGACACAGAGACACAGAGACACAGAGACACAGACACAGAGACACAGACACAGAGACACAGAGACACACAGAGACACAGACACAGAGACACAGACACAGACAGAGACACAGAGACACAGACACAGACACAGAGACACAGACACACAGAGACACAGACACACAGAGACACAGAGACACAGAGACACAGACACAGACACAGAGACACAGACACAGAGACACAGAGACACAGAGACACAGAGACACAGACACAGAGACACAGAGACAGACACACAGACACAGAGACACAGACACAGAGACACAGAGACACAGAGACACAGAGACAGAGACACAGAGACACAGAGACAGAGACAGACACAGAGACACAGAGACAGAGACACAGAGACACAGACACAGAGACAGACACAGAGACACAGAGACACAGAGACAGAGACACAGAGACACAGAGACACAGAGACACAGAGACACAGACACAGAGACACAGAGACACAGAGAGACACAGAGACACAGAGACACAGAGACACAGAGACACAGAGACACAGAGACACAGAGACACAGACACAGAGACACAGAGACACAGAGAGACACAGAGACACAGACAGAGACACAGACACAGAGACAGAGACACAGAGAGACAGAGACACAGAGACACAGAGACACAGACACAGAGACACAGAGACACACAGAGACACAGAGACACAGACACAGAGAGACACAGAGACACAGAGACACAGAGACACAGAGACACAGAGACACAGACACAGAGACACAGAGACACAGACACAGAGAGAGACACAGAGACACAGAGACACACAGAGAGACAGAGACACAGAGACACAGAGACACAGAGACACAGACACAGAGACACAGAGAGACACAGAGAGACAGAGACACAGAGAGACAGAGACACAGACACAGAGAGACACAGAGAGACACAGAGAGACACAGAGACACAGAGACACGGAGACACAGAGACAAAGAGACAGAGACACAGAGAGACACAGACACAGAGACACAGAGACACACAGACACAGAGAGACAGACACAGACACAGACACAGAGACACAGACACAGACAGAGACAGAGACACAGAGACACAGAGACACAGAGACACAGAGACACAGACACAGAGACACAGAGACACAGAGAGACACAGAGACACAGACACAGACAGAGACACAGACAGAGACACAGAGACACAGAGAGACACAGAGAGACACAGAGACACAGAGACACAGACACAGACACAGAGACACAGAGACAGAGACACAGAGAGACACAGAGACACAGAGAGACACAGAGACACAGACACAGAGACACACGGAGACACAGAGAGACACACAGAGACACAGAGACACAGACAGACACAGACACAGAGACACAGAGAGACAGACACAGAGAGACAGAGACACAGACACAGAGAGACAAGGAGACACAGAGACACAGAGAGACACAGAGAGACACACACAGAGACACAGAGACAGACACAGAGACACAGAGACACAGAGACACAGAGACACAGAGACACAGAGACACAGAGAGACAGAGACACAGAGAGACACAGAGACACAGACACAGAGACACAGAGACACAGAGACACAGACAGAGACACAGAGAGACACAGAGAGACACAGAGAGACACAGAGACAGAGACACAGACACAGAGAGACAGAGACACAGAGAGACAGAGACACAGAGACACAGACACAGAGACAGAGACACAGAGACAGAGAGACAGACACAGAGAGACACAGAGACAGAGAGACAGAGACACAGAGACACAGAGAGACACAGACACAGAGACACAGAGAGACAGAGACACAGAGAGACAGAGACAGACACAGAGAGACAGAGACAGAGACAGAGAGACAGAGACACAGAGAGACACAGACACAGAGAGACAAAGACACAGAGACAAAGACACAGAGAGACAGAGACACAGAGACACAGAGAGAGAGACAGACACAGAGAGACAGAGACAGACAGAGAGACAGACACAGAGACACAGAGAGACAGAGACACAGAGACACAGAGAGACACAGACAGAAGGACACAGAGACACAGAGACACAGACACAGAGACAGACAGAGAGAGACAGACACAGAGACACAGAGACACAGAGACACAGAGACACAGACACAGACACAGACACAGACACAGACAGAGACACAGTTTAACCCAAACACCTGCGACACGTCTGGATTTTCATCACTGTTTCTGTTTCTGTCAACACATGAATCATTTAAAATAAAATCATTTATAACCGAGTTCTTGAATGAAACGTCTCCAGTTTGGGTTCGAACATCAGATTTTTCTCCTCAAAAACTGATTTGATTTAACCTCAGACACTTCACATGTGACAGAATGAAAAGAAATGTGATGAGACCCGTTCACGCAGCAGGATTTAGTCCTGTTAAATCCTGTTTTACACCTGGTTTTAGTCCTGGTTTAGACCTGCTTCAGTTCTGTTTTAGTCCTGCTTTAGTCCTGTTTTAGTCCTCATTTAGTCCTGTTTTAGTCCTCATTTAGTCCTGTTTTAGTCCTGATTTAGTCCTGTTTTAGTCCTGCTTTAGTCCTGTTTTAGTCCTGCTTTAGTCCTGTTTTTAGTCCTGGTTTAGTCCTGTTTTTGGTTTACTGTTTAGTCCTGGTTTAGTTTTAGTCCTGTTTTAGTCCTGGTTTAGTCCTCTTTTTAGTCCTGTTTTAGTCCTCATTTAGTCCTGCTTTAGTCCTGTTTTAGTCCTTTTTTCCTGCTTTTAGTCCTGTTTTAGTCCTCATTTAGTCCTGTTTTAGTCCTGGTTTTAGTCCCTAGTCCTTTAGTCCTGCTTTAGTCCTGGTTTAGTCCTGTTTAGTCCTGGTTTAGTCCTGTTTTAGTCCTGTTTTTACCTCTGCTTTAGTCCTGTTTTAGTCCTCATTTAGTCCTGGTTTAGTCCTCATTTAGTCCTGCTTTAGTCCTGCTTTAGTCCTCATTTAGTCCTGTTTTAGTCCTGCTTTAGTCCTGGTTTAGTCCTGTTTTAGTCCTGGTTTAGTCCTCATTTAGTCCTGCTTTAGTCCTGTTTTAGTCCTGGTTCAGATCCTTTACTGATTTGATACTAAACAGTTTTAATTTTATTTACGTCACCTTTCTGTTCTGAGCGCGTTCGTGCTCGTTACGTAAATCCACAGGTAACGTACGTGTGCGTAACGGACACAATGAGTTACGTAATGTCATTCAGAAAACACGAGGCTCTGTTGGACTCGGGTTTTTCTGATAAAATTACACAAACCTGCTTCTGTCATAAATAAAAATGTGTCTGTTCGTTTGAGTCCGGATCAGAGCTGTGGAGCGGCGCGCCAACTCAACACTGACCTCATCCTTTTGACGTCATTCATAAATATTGAACACTGTTGGTCACGTGTAATACTCACACGTGACCACAAGAGGGCGCCATTTACCAACACAAACACCGAGACTAAACCAGGACTAAACCAGGACTATAACAGGACTAAACCAGGACTATAACAGGACTAAACCAGGACTAAACAGGACTAAACCAGGTCTAAACCAGGACTAAACCCGGACTAAAACAGGTGTAAACCAGGACTATAACAGGTCTAAACCAGGACTAAACCAGAACTAAACCAGGAATGAACCAGGTCTAAAACAATAAAACCAATAAAATAAAAATAAAAAAATAAAATAATAAATATATATATATATATATATATATATATATATATATATATATATATAATATATATATATATATATATATAATATATATAAAATAAAAAGCAGTAATTACTTAAAAAAAAAAAAAAAAAACAGACATAGAGATTTAATATTTTTTTATTAGGGCTGGTTTCATTAAGATTTTGCCGATACGATACAAACCTTTTTACATCGACCACGATACGATACATATCTCGATATGATATTTTTTTTTTTTAAAAGCAACAAAACTGTAGCTGTAACAGAATAAACAAAATAAAAAATAAAATAAACCAAAAATGTGATATTTTGATATTTTTGCACACCCCTGCTTTTTAAACATTATGAATGAAATTAACGTTGTGCAAAAATATTGAAGCATCGATATATCGTGTCATTTTATGTGATGCTACAGTATCGATATTGTGAGCTGCTGTATCGATAAATCGCCAAGAGTATTTTTTGACTAAATTATTTTGTTCACATTTGACATTTTCACTGTTTTGTTGATTAAAATGTTTGCGTTTTGTATGAACTTTGCACAAGAAGAAGTGATTTAACATCGAATCGATTTGAAATATGTCATATTGTATCGTATCGAATCGAAAGTGCACCGTATCGAGGTGTGTGTCATATCTGCAACTTGAATAATACTGAATGAAATAAACAAATAAAAAAATAAAATAAAATAAAAATAATAAACTTCGCTCCGGGTCTCCACAGTCGCGGGGGGAGGAGGGGGGGTTGGAGAGAGAGGAGCCCGTGCGTAAATGCGCGCGCTCTCCATCTCTCCATCCTGTTTCCCTCCATCCTCCTCGCGCTGCACACCTCCGTCCTTCTCCACTCGCTCCTCGTCGCGTCTCTCCGTCGCCTGTCTCGTCGCCTGTCCTCGTCGCTGTCTCTCGTCGCGTGTCTTCGTCGCGTGTCCTCGTCGCGTGTCCTCGTCGCGTGTCCTCGTCGCTCCGTCGCCGTCGTGGAGTCGCGCGTGTCTCGGCTGGGCGCCCTCCTGCAGGGTCTGGGGGGGTCCGCGCCCGGCGCCACGTCCCGGTTCCTGCCCGGGTTCGTCAGCACCGCGGAGAATCATGGGTCGGAGCGGCGGGAGCGGCGCGGGTCCACCAGGTCACGGATGCCGGTCATGCGCGGACTCATCGCGCCGCAGAACACCTTCCTGGACACGATCGCCACGCGCTTCGACGGGACCCGTGAGTGAACCGGACCAGGACTAAACCAGGACTAAACCGGGACTAAATACGTGTCTAAACCAGGACTAAACTAAAGACTAAACCAGGACTAAACTAAAGACTAAACCAAGACTAAAAGGACTAAACCAAGACTAAACCAGGACTAACCAGGACTAACCAGGACTAAACCAGGACTAAACCAGGACTAAACCAGGACTAAACTAAAGACTAAACCAGGACTAAACCAGGACTAAACCGGGACTAAACCAGGACTAAACTAAAGACTAAACCAGACTAAACCAGGACTAAACCAGAACTAAACCAGGACTAAACCAAAAGGACTAAACCAGGACTAAACCAGGACTAAACTAAAGGACTAAACCAGGACTGACTGAACCAGGACTAAACCGGACTAAACCAGGACTAAACCAAGACTAAACCAGGACTGAACCAGGACTAAACCAGGACTAAACTAAAGACTAAACCAGGACTAAACCAGGACTGGGACTAACCCAGGACTAAACAGGACTAAACTAAAGGACTAAACCGGGACTAAACCGGACTAAACTAAACAAGACTAAACCAGGACTAAACCAGAACTAAACCAGGTCTAAACCAGGACTAAATCAGGTCTTTCTCTTTTTAACTGAATCCTTTTCATTTTTTTGAATCAGTTTTTTGTTCTACATTTGTTGAATCTCTGTGTGTTTTATTTTTGTTTGTTTGGTGTTTTTTTGTGAATGAACAGTTTTACTCGTGTGGAATTACAAATCTGTTTCTAAAATCCTCAGTCAGGTTTTTATCTTTAAACTCACTATTTTCTGATCCTTGTTTTAATTTCTCAACAACAAAAACAAAACAAGAGTCAGATTTGTTAAATATAGGAACATTTATCGTTTATTTTTACATTTTTTATTTATTTATTCATGTGTAAACTTTTGATCACGAGACCAAAACGATAAAAATCAGGTTTATTTATCAGGTTTATTTTCTTTGTGACTTTGTGTCCGCGTCGTCGGGGATGAAGTCGCCTTTTAACCCCGAACTGCACACGCGGCGTTTGCTTCTTATCTGGCAACCGTCCGCGCTTAATTACACTTTCCAAATTTAAATCCATTACGGCGATAACGATCTGATCATTCTGCTGATTCCTGATTCACTGATTCTCTGATTCTACTGCTACTGATTCTCTGATTCTCTGATTCTACTGATTCTACTGATCTACTGATTCTACTGATTCTACTGATTCTGCTGATTCTGCTGATTCTGCTGATTCTACTGATTCTACTGATTCTACTGATTCTACTGATTCTACTGATTCTACTGATTCTACTCGCAATTAACACCACGAGACCAAAGAAACCAGACCAACCAGACAGAGACCAGACCAGAGACAGACCAGACCAGAGACAGAGACCAGACTAGACCAGGGACCAGAGACCAGAGACCAGAGACCAGAGACCAGACCAGGGACCAGAGACCAGAGACCAGACCAGAGACCAGACCAGACCAGAGACCAGACCAGAGACCAGACAGAGACCAGAGACCAAGACCAGACCAGACCAAAGACAGACCAGAGTCCAGAGACCAGAGACCAGACCAGAGACCAGAGACAAAGACCAGAAAGACCAGAGACCAGAGACCAGAGACCAGAGACCAGAGACCAGAGACCAGAGACCAGAGACCAGAGACAGAGACCAAAGACCAAGACCAGAGACCAAGACCAAGACCAAGACCAAAGACCAGAGACCAAAGACAGAGACCAGAGACCAAAGACCAAAGACCAGAGACCAGAGACCAGAGACAAAGACCAGAGACCAGAGACCAGAGACCAAAGACCAGAGACCAGACAGACCAGACCAGACAGACCAGAGACAGAGACCAGACCAGAGACCAAAGACCAGAGACCAAAGACCAGAGACCAGAGACCAGAGACCAGAGACCAGAGACCAGACCAGACCAGACCAGAGACCAGAGACCAGAGACCAGAGAGACCAAAGACAGACCAGAGACCAAGACCAGAGACCAAGAGACCAAGAGACCAAGAGACCAAAGACCAGAGACCAGACCAGACCAAGACCAAGACCAGACCAAAGACAGAGAGACAAAGACCAGAGACCAGAGACCAGACCAAAGACCAAGACCACAGAGACCAGAGACCAGAGACCAGAGACCAAAGACCAAAGACCAGAGACCAAAGACCAAAGACCAGAGACCAGAGACCAGAGACCAAAGACCAGAGACCAAAGACCAGAGACCAGAGACCAAAGACCAAAGACCAAAGACCAAAGACCAAGACCAAAGACCAAGACCAGAGACCAGACCAGAGACCAGAGACCAGAGACCAAGAGACCAGAGACCAAGACCAAAGACCAGAGACCAGAGACCAGAGACCAAGACCAGACCAGAGACCAGAGACCAAAGACCAGACCAGACCAGACCAAAGACCAAAGACAAAGACAAAGACCAAAGACCAGAGACCAGACCAGAGACCAGAGACCAGAGACCAGAGACCAGAGACCAGAGACCAGAGACCAGACCAGACCAGACCAGAGACCAGAGACCAGAGACCAGACAGAGACCAGACCAGAGACCAGAGACCAGAGACCAGAGACCAGAAGACCAAGACCAGAGATCAGAGACCAAAGACCAGAGACCAGACCAGAGACCAGAGACCAGAAGACCAGAGACCAGACCAGAGACCAGAGACCAAAGACAGAGACCAAAGACCAGACCAGACCAGACCAGACCAGACCAGAGACCAGACCAGAGACCAGAGACCAGACCAGAGACCAGAGACCAGAGACCAGAGACCAGACCAGAGACCAGAGACCAGAGACCAGAGACCAGACCAGTGGGACCGGATTTAATGAACCGGACTCATGTTCTCAAAGTGTAATCCTGGTTTAGTCCGGCTTTAAAGTTGCACTGCGGAGCTTTTCTTGCTGCTCTGACTGGAGGCAGCAGATGTGGATGTGTTGTTCTGGTGAAGGACACAGACTCTCCTCAGTTTTACATTTCAATGACAATTTAAAGCTCGAGGGATTAAACTCAGACTCTGCAGGAATCAATACAGTCCTGTTTAGACCTGGTTTAGACCTGGTTTAGTCCTGGTTTAGTCCTGGTTTAGACCTGGTTTAGTCTTGGTTCTACACCAGTACTAAACCCAGAATAAACCAGGACTAAACCAGAAGTAAACCAGGTCTAAACCAGGTCTACTCTAGAACTAAACAAGGACTATTCCTGCAATAAAACAGGAATATTCCAGGACTAAACCAGGACTAAACCAGGACTAAACCAAGACTAAACAAGGACGAAACACAGATTACTCCAGGACTAAACCAGGACTAAATTAAGACTTAAAACCAGGACGAAACCAAGTCTAAACAAATTTTAAACATAACTAAACTTGAATTAAACCAGGACTAAATCAGGACTAAACCAGAACTAAACTAAGACTAAAAAAGACTTAAAACCAGGACAAAACCAAGTCTAAACAAATATTTAAACATAACTAAACCTGAATTAAACCAAGACTAAACCAGGACTAAAATAGGACTAAATCAAGGACTAAAAAGTGACATTTTAAGTAATGAATAATTGGATAAAAATACTGAAATTCTCTCTCATTTTTTCTTTGTATCAGGTGTTTTACTGCAGTCGAATGTTTGTGATTGACAGAATATGAACACAACACACACACACACACACACATACACACACCACACACATACACACACAACACACACACACACACACACACACACACACATAACACACAACACACACACAACACAACCCACACACACACACACACACACACACACACACACAACCACACACACACACACACACACACACACACACACACACACACACACACACACACACACACACACACACACACACACACACACACACACACACACACACACATACACACACACACACACACACACACACACACACACACACACACACACACACACACACACACACACACACACACACACACACACACACACACACAACACACACACACACACACACACACACACATACACACACACACACACACACACACACACACACATAACACACACACACACATCCTCTGTGGACGTGTGTGATGTTCTCGACTCGTGTTTTCAGTTTGTGGAGGAGAAATTTAAACGACTTGGGAACCTGGTTTAGAAACCACCTGGAGACCTGGTTTACCTGAGTCCTGGTTTAGCCTTGGTTTAGAAGTTTACCAGTCCTGGGAGTTTAGACCTGGTTTAGACCTGGTTTAGACCTGGTTTAGTCCTGGTTTAGTCCTGGTTTAGACCTGGTTTAGACCTGGTTTACCTGGTTAGACCTGGTTTAGACCTGGTTTAGACCTGGTTTACCTGGTTTAGACCTGGTTTAGACCGTATTCAGAAAAACTAAACCAGTGCTGAACAAAATTTAAGCAGAAAAAAAAAAGGACTACAAAACCTAGACTAAACCAGACTGAACTAAAATTTAAAAGGGACTAAACCAGAGAAAAGGAAAAAGGACCTAGACTAAAAACTAGACTAAACCAGAACTAAACCAGGATTAACAGGGACTAAACCAGGACTATTAAACCTAGACTAAACCTAGACTAAACCAGGACTAAACCAGGACTAAATAAAGGCTAAACCAGGACTAAACCAGATCTAAACCAGGACTAAAACAGGACTAAAACAGGGACTGAACCAAACAGGAATAAAGCAAGACTGAACCAGGGACTAAAGCAAGTCTAAATCAAGGTCTAAACCAGGTCTAAACCAGGTCTAAACCCTGACTGAACCAGGACTGAACTCTGATTAAACCAGGTCTAAACCAGGACTAAACCAGGGTCTAAACCAGGTCTAAACCGGGTCTAAAGCAGGACTAAACAAGGACTAAACAAAGTCTAAACCAGGACTAATCAAAGACTAAAACAGGACTATTAAACCTAGACTAAATCAGGATTAAATAAAGGCTAAACCAGGACTAAACCAGGACTAAACCAGGACTAAACCAGGACTAAACCAGGACTAAACCAGGACTAAACCAGGACTAACTCTCTAGGCTGATTAAAATAAAAACCTGAGCTGCAGAAGAGGCAGCAGCTGCTTCACCTGCTTCAGTTTTATTTTTGTTGTTGTGGAGCTGCACCTGTTTGAAGCTCAGGTCCAGACCGAGACCCGTTGGTTCTGAGAATCAGGCAAAGACTTCGGACTTTAAATCGGACCTGTTCTGCAAACAAGACTTTTTCAGCTCTAGACGGTTACACGTTTTTATGCACAAGAAGACGAGAGATTTTAATGTTTGTGGAGAAAATTGTGGATCTTTAAAAACTGCAGAGTTTGTGGTTTTGTGATGGAGTCTCGTCAAACTTTGATTGGACTCAGATGAAAGTTTCAGCAGCTGATCCCAAAGGAAAAACTAAAACAAGAAACTAACGAAACTCTCACATCTCATCCTCCTGTTTAGACTCGGTTTAGTCCTGGTTAAGTCCTGGTTTAGTCCTGGTTAAGTCCTGGTTTAGTTCTAGTTTAGTTTAGGTTAGTTTTGCTTTAGTTTGGTCTTGTTTTGATCCTCTTTTCTTATTGGTTCAGTCCTGCTTTAGTCCTGGTTTCATCCTGATTTAAATTTGGTTTAGTCCAGGTTTAGTCCAGGTTTGGTCCTGTTTTGGTCCTGGTTAGTCCTGGTTCAGACTGTATTTAGAACTAAAAATATCTGGGCGGACCAACTAAGACTAAACCAGGACTAAACCAGGACCAAACCAGGACTACTAAATCTAGACTAAACTGAGACTGAACCTGGACTAAACTAGGACCAAACCAGAACCAAACCATGGCTAAATACAGTAATGAGGACTAAACCAGAACTAAACCAAGAATAAACCAGGACTACTAAACCTAAACTAAACTAAAACTGAACCAGGACTAAACCAGGACCAAACCAGAACCAAACCAGGACCAAACCAAGTCAAATCTGGGACTAAACCAGAACTGAAACGGAGCTAGACCAGGACTAAACTGAAACCAAACTAGAACCAAACCAGGACTAAATACAGAAACCAGGACTAAACCAGGACTAAACCAGAACTAAACCAAGAAAAAAACAGGACTATTAAACCTAGACAAAACTAAGACTGAACCAGGATTACACCAGGACCAAACCAGAACTAAACCAAGTCAAATCCAGGACTAAACCAGGACTAAAACAGAACTAAACCTAGACTAAACTAACACTGAACCTGGACTAGACCAGGACCAAACCAAATCAAAACCAGAACCAAACCAGGACTAAACCAAGAATAAACCAGGACTAAATACAGAAACCAGGACTAAACCAGGACTAAACAAGGACTAAACCAGGACTAAACCAGGACTAAATACAGAAACCAGGACTAAACAAGACTAAACCAGGAACCAGACTAAACCAGGACTAAACCAGGACTAAATACAGAAACAGGACTAAACAAGGACTAAACAGGACTAAACCAGGACTAAATACAAACCAGGACTAAACCAGGACTAAATACAGAAACCAGGACTAAACCAGGACTAAATACAGAAACCAGGACTAAACCAGGACTAAAACAGAAACCAGGACTAAACCAGGACTAAATACAGAAACCAGGACTAAACCAGGACTAAACCAGGACTAAATACAGAAACCAGGACTAAACAAGGACTAAACCAGGACTGAATACAGAAACCAGGACTAAACCAGGACTAAATACAGAAAACAGGACTAAACCAGGACTAAATACAGAAACCAGGACTAAACCAGGACTAAATACAAAAACCAGGACTAAATACAGAAACCAGGACTAAACAAGGACTAAACCAGGACTAAACCAGGACTAAATACAGAAACCAGGACTAAACCAGACTAAACCAAAACAGATAAACCAGGACTAAATACAGAAACCAGGACTAAACAAGGACTAAACCAGGACTAAACCAGGACTAAATACAGAAACCAGGACTAAACCAGGACTAAATACAGAAACCAGGACTAAACCAGGACTAAATACAGAAACCAGGACTAAACCAGGACTAAACCAGGACTAAATACAGAAACCAGGACTAAACCAGGACTAAACCAGGACTAAACCAGGACTAAATACAGAAACCAGGACTAAACCAGGACTAAATACAGAAACCAGGACTAAACAAGGACTAAACCAGGACTAAACCAGGACTAAATACAGAAACCAGGACTAAACAAGGACTAAACCAGGACTAAATACAGAAACCAGGACTAAACCAGGACTAAATACAGAAAAACCAGGACTAAACCAGGACTAAATACAGAAACCAGGACTAAACCAGGACTAATACAGAAAACCAGGACTAAATACAAAACAGGACTAAACAAGGACTAAAACCAGGACTAAACCAGGACTAAATACAGAAACCAGGACTAAACCAGGACTAAACCAGGACTAAATACAGAAACCAGGACTAAACCAGGACTAAATACAGAAACCAGGACTAAACAAGGACTAAACCAGGACTAAACCAGGACTAAATACAGAAACCAGGACTAAACCAGGACTAAATACAGAAACCAGGACTAAACCAGGACTAAATACAGAAACCAGGACTAAACCAGGACTAAACCAGGACTAAACCAGGACTAAACCAGGACTAAATACAGAAACCAGGACTAAACCAGGACTAAACAAGGACTAAACCAGGACTAAACCAGGACTAAATACAGAAACCAGGACTAAACCAGGACTAAATACAGAAACCAGGACTAAACCAGGACTAAATACAGAAACCAGGACTAAACCAGGACTAAATACAGAAACCAGGACTAAACCAGGACTAAACAGGACTAAACCAGGACTAAACCAGGACTAAATACAGAAACCAGGACTAAACCAGGACTAAATACAGAAACCAGGACTAAACCAGGACTAAACCAGGACTAACCCAGGACTAAATACAGAAACCAGGACTAAACCGTTCCCTGATCTTGTAGTACTTCAAACGCTGATACTTTAAAAACCTGCGGTCCTTTAGTTTTGAGTTGGATCTTGGATGTTGCCGAGTTTGGGGCAGAACCTTGAACCTCCTTCAGGACCATTTTACAACAAAACCCCCAGAGACCTGCGCCCGAGATTTACATTCTGTTTCCTCTCACATGTCGACACGGCGTCTGACAGCCGCGCCGCGCTGTGGGTGAAGCTCTCGAGGACGCGCAGCTGCTTTGACATTCAGACGGCACCGGATCCTGTTTTATCAAAAAAAAAAAAAAAAAAAATCTCATGTTTTGTTTTGTTTTTTTGTTTCGTCTCCGTCGGCGAACACAGAAACATAACGTCATTTCCTCCTCACAAACAGAGCTGGAGTTGTGTTTGTTTCGTTCACACACGTTTGAGTAACTCTTTTTATGAGTCTGTTTACATCTCCAAAGCTTAAAACGCTCTGGTCCACCTTGTGATGTCATGAGGTGGTAATTTTCAACAGTTTTAACAGCTCCTTTTACCTTTAGTCAGTGCTGGGAAGGTCACTTTTAAAATGTAATCCCCTACAGATTACAGATTACATACCCCAAAATGTAGTTTGTAACATAATCCATTAAATTACTTAAAGTGAGTAATGTAATCTGAATACTTTGGATTACTTGATTTACTGTAGAGTAGCAAAGACTAGGATGGTTTAGACCTGGTTTTAGACCTGGTTTAGATCTAGTTTAAACCTGGTTTTAGTTCTGGTTTAGACCTGAATTTAGAGCTGTTTTAGACCTGGTTTAGATCTAGTTTAGACCTGGTTTTAGTCCTGGTTTAGTCCTGGTTTAGGCATTGTGGATAAAATGCATTAATATTTCATGAGGTTAATAAGTTATAAATACGTTCATACTTGGTAAATATAAAATATAAATATGTTCTTTTCATTTTTATAAACTATTAAAAAAGATTTGAGCTAAAATCGTCAGAGTGAGACATCTTCACCTTTAAGGATCGTTTTATTTTCATTACAGAGTGAGCACTCGTCAGTTTCACAGAGGATCTTTGACGTGTTTACAAACGAGGCTAAAGCTAACGGAGCTAACGGAGCTAACGACGCTAAAGCTAACGCAGGTTGAGGTCTGAAAGTGTCTCTTAAACTCGCTCCATGTGCTCTAAACCTTTGAATCTTGGAAAACTTACATCTTTGTAAGTATTTGTCCGTCCACAAGCACTTTGATAGACGTCAAATGTACTTTTTTAAACTTTATTTTGAACACGTAACAGAGACTGTGAACTTGAGCTGAACATGTGATATTATGACGGTCTTATTACACAAACAGAAGATTATATATATATATATATATATATATATATATATATATATATATATATATTATATATATACACTTGTATTTATTTTACTCTCCAAACGTACAGGGTAGTTTCACTTATTACTCTGTAAGGGGGTTCAGCCTCATCATCAGAAGAGCCTCTAGTCAGAAAATCCATATTCAGGTCGTGTTACAAATTATTACAAATGAAATTGTATTTCAAGTTTTAAATATTTTAAAAAGTAAATATTAAAAGTAATAAATATATTAAACCCTTAAAATGCAGCAAAATTTTTTGAGGAAATAATGATTTGGGTGGAAATGTCTGTCTTAAGTGGAACAGGGTGAATAATTGTCTGATTTTCAGGCAACAACTTGCAAAATGTTCAGTAATTCGAGCTCTACAACCTTCATTTCAATTTTATTTTAAATCTTTTTCTTTGAATATAACATTGGTGGGTTTGTAAACCAACACATTAAGTAATGCTGGTCTTAGCTAATGCTGTTATACATGATTATGTGTTTTCCTGTCAATATCTCTAAAAATGTTGATGTTGCAGGCATTTTTAATTGTTATAGATCCAAAAGTTTACTAATTCTTCCCTGATATCCAGGGATTATTCCCTGTTGCTTTCATCAAATATACATTCAATTGTTCAAGAGAAATGTTGCTGACAAACCAATAGAAGAGGTCATGATTTTCTGACTAGTGGACCTTCTGATGATAAGGGTGTAACCCTTTGTAAGACGTCTCCATAAAAGCAAGAAAAGTGTGCGCTTTGTGTACAGTCTTTATAGTTCACTGGCAGTCTCTCTTCGTAGAAATAAACAGAAGACTTAACTTTTATTATCCTTTGTTTCGTTATTTACTTTCTTTTTGGTTATTTTATTTTTTATAAACAACAAAGGGGGATAATTCTTGTTGAAGTAAAATGAATTTAATTTAGGCCACTGCTCTAAATGTGTTACATTAGTTAAACTAGCGGCTAATGTAAATGTAATGGTTAAACCCACAGAATAAACGTTTATAGTGATCCTAGAGAGTAAAACAAAAGATAAGTGACCTGATTTCGGTCCTCATCATTCATAAATTATTAGTTTAAATCAGTTTTGACAGTTAAAATAACCTTTTAAGTTTGGTAAAACAACACAACATTGATAAAGTAGTGGAGTGTTAAGAACATATTTATATCACCATGTTCCTTTTATTGTTTTTAAAACGCTGTATTCACCCAAAACAACATTTTAATACGTTTCATTTCCGATTTTTTTTTTTTCCCTCTTGCTCTTTGAGCGATCACATTACATGTCAGTTGTAGTGTACAGTTTTGTATCATGTTTTTGTATATTTTTTTTTCCAGTGTTCCAGAGTGGAATATTGAACAGAATCTTACAACTAACCGTAAGGAGGGTTCGAATAGGGCCCGGGAGAGATCACTAAATGACTCAAACATGAACGGCTGATGTGTAAAACCTGCACTAACACCAAACCTAACCCTGAGCTCTCGGTCTCGTCTCTCCACAGACAGTAACTTCGTGCTGGGGAACGCGCAGGTGCAGAGTCTCTACCCCATCGTCTACTGCTCCGACGGCTTCTGCGAGCTCACCGGCTTCGCTCGCGGGGAGCTCATGCAGAAAAGTTGCATGTGTCACTTCCTGTACGGCGGCGAGACCAGCGAAAACCTGACCTCCCAGATGCAGAAAGCCCTGGACGAACGAAAAGAGTTTAAGACCGAGATCATTCTGTACAAAAAGAGCGGTAAGACTTTAACCTGGGCTTTCACGTGGTTTTAATTCTGACTTGGTTTGGTTAATAGAGGTAATTGATCTAAACCAGGACTAAACCAGAACTAAACTAAGACTAAATCAGGACTACATCAGGTCTAAACCAGGACAAGGGTAACGCCGCTTTAAATCAGTGTTTCCCAAAGACGAAGTAATAATTAGACATAAGAAGATTAGTCTTGGTTTAATCCTGGTTTAGTCCTGGTTCAGTCCTGTTTTAATCCTGGTTTAGACCTAGTTTAATCCTGGTTTAGTCCTGGTTCAGTCCTGTTTTAGTCCTGGTTTAGACCTAGTTCAGTCATCGAGGTTCAGTCTTGTGTTCAGTCCTGGGTTCAGTCCTGGTTTAGTCCAGGTTCAATCCTGGTGTAGTTCTGGTTGTGTCCTGGTTTAGACCTGATTTAGTCCTTCTGGTTTAGTCCTGAGTTCAGTCCTGGGTTCAGTCCCGGTTTAGTTCTGGTTCAGTACTGGTTTAGACCTGGTTTAGTTGATTTAGACCTGGTGTATTCCTCCTGGGTTCCGTCCTGGTTCAGTCATGATTCAGTCCTGATTTAGTCCTGGTTCAGTCCTGGTTTAGTACTGGCTTAGTCCTGTTTTAGTTCTGGTTCAGTCCTGTTTTAGTCCTGGTTTAATCCTCTTGGTTCAGTCTTGGGTTCAGTTCTGGTTTAGTCCCAGTTTAGACCTGTTTTGGTCCTGTTTTAGACCTGGTTTAGTCCTAGGTTCAGTCCTGGTTTAATCTTGGTTTATCCCCGTTTTGGTCTTGTTTTAGTCCTGGTTTAGACCTGGTTTAGTCCTGGTTTAGTCCTTGGTTTAGTTCTGGTTTAATCCTGGTTTAGTCCTGGTTTAGTCCTGGTTTAGTTCTGAACACGAGATCTTTTATATCTCTGGATCAGACCTTTATCACGTCTTAAAAAGTCTCGTCTCGTCTTTTCCTCTTCAGGTTGTAAGTTCTGGTGCCTCTTGGACATCGTTCCCATCAAAAACGAGAAGAGCGAGGTGGTGCTGTTCCTCGTCTCGCACAAAGACATCACCGAAAACAAAACCGAGGACCACGCCAACGAATCGGAGACGGGTGAGAGCCACGCGACGCGCACAAACGCTTTTATTTCACCATAATTCATCAGAAACGCCGGCAGCTGGGCCTCGCTCCGTCGCACACAGCAGCACTTTAATAGAAACGCTTTATAGACGTTGGTATCGGCTGAAACAGAACAGCTCCTACCTGCTTTTATTCACATCCCAGACCTTTTCTATTCATTATCCGTGAGCTTGGAGTCCAAAGAATAAATACATGCATAAAAAGGTTATTTAAATTTTATTGTGTACTGCAGTTTTGGGAAGTAATCTCGTTATCTGTAGTGGGTTGAATGGATTGGAGAGATCAGGGTTTCTCAGGGTTTGTGCTTTTGCAATTTTGGAGTCCATTTGGTTCATTTTTCTAACCTCTTTTGGATCATTTCTTGTTTTTAGTCCACTTTTAGACCTGGTTTGGGACAGAAATGAAGCTTTAGAATGATCTTGAGCTGAACAAAAATAAGAGAACATAAACTATATTTATACTGTATTTGACTGGATCATTGCACATGCTTTTAACACTTTTATATCTTTATTCTGAAAATGTTTCACTGTCTCACGTCTCTATTCACTTTTTCATGTTCTGGCTGATGTGTGAGTGTTTTCTGTTTGTGCCTCTTGGTCAGGTCGTCATTGCAAAGGAGAAGGTGTTCTCAGTTGGTTTACATGGTAAAATACTGAATACCATATTTTTCGGACAATAAAGTGCACTTAAAATCCTTTAATTTTCTCAAAAATAGAGAAATATATAATCTTGTGCACCTTATGTATTAATTCTGGTTGTGTTACCGACCTCGAACTGATTTTATGTGATACACGGTGCTCAAAAATCTGTCAAAATGTTTTAGTGCGTCTTTGGTAAACTACGACCGCACCTCACCTTTTGATGGATTGTCGGAGCATTACGACTACTGTAGTCGTGTCGTTTAGTCAAACCATGGATCTGTTGAAATAACTGGAGGGTGTTACTGCTTGTAGTTGCCTTCAGCTGATGTAGTGACACTCACTGGTGCTACAGCAGAAAAAATCCCATGGGCTGGGACAAGATTTTTCTCATAGAGCATAACGTAATCACAAACTGCTCATGTTCGGCTGACGGTCGGATTTTGTGTCGATTTTTACCTATTTTTATATCATAAACTTTGTCAGCTCAAAATCCTTCAGTTGTCTTAAAAAACGTTTTATAATTGTTTGATCCAGCTCTGATCTGCTCCACTCTAGCTGCTCAGTGTGTCTTATGTATGAAAAATACATGGACCACTACGGAACCTACCTGGACCACTGAGGGATCACACAGATATAAGGACACATAGGAATAGCTTGGAGTAGAGCCGCTGCTCCTTCACGTTGAGAGGAGCCAGCTGAGGCTCGGGCATCTGTTCTGGTGTCTCCTGGACGTGTCCCTCAGGAGGTGTTCATGTCCCACCAGGAGGAGGCCCCGGGGAAGACCCAGGACACACTGGAGGGACTATGTCTCTGGACTGGCCTGGGAACACCTCAGGTCCCACTGGAGGAGCTGGAGGAAGTGTCTGGGGTGAAGGAAGTCTGGGAGTCCCTGTTTAGACGCTGTTGCCCCGACCCGACCCCGGATAAGCGGAAGAAATTGAATGGATGGAGGAATAGAAAAGAAAGTTCTACTATTTAATGTGGAAAATCACATTCTGTTGTCTGAAGACAGTGGGTTTTTATTATCATCGCGGTGTTGGAATTGGTATTAAAATGGAGTTTGTAGTTTTAAACAGTGCTCTCTTGTTCTCTCGTCACGTTGGTGTTTTCCAGACGAGGAGACGGGTCTTCAGATCCACCGCGTCACTCGTCCGACGGGCTTCAGCGCGGAGAGACGCAGGAGTCGAGCCGTTCTGTACCAACTGTCAGGACACCTCCAGAAACAAGAGAAGAACAAGAGCAAACTCAAGATCAACAACGTAAGACACAACAGGGAACAGCAGCAGTGATAGTAGTAGTAGAGTAGTAGTAGTAGTAGTAGTAGTAGTAGAAGTAGTAATAGTAGTAGTAATAGTAGCAGTAGCAGTATTAGTAGTAGTAGTAGTAGTAGTATTAGTAGTAGTAGGAGTAGTAATGTGTATCAAAACAAAGATTTTTCACAGTATCAGCGAGTGAAGATGTGCCGTATACAGACTGAACCAGAACTGAACCAGGAGGATGAAACCAGATCTAAACCAGGACTAAACCAGGTCTAAACCAGGACTAAACCAGGACTGAAACTGGAAAACAGGTGATAGTTAACAGGACTAAAACAGGACTGAACCAGGACTAAAACAGGTTTAAAACAGGACTAAACCAGGATTAAACAAGGACTAAAGTAGGACTAAACCAGGACTGAACCAGGACTGAACCAGGTCTAAAACAGGTCTAAAACAGGACTAAACCAGGACTAAAACAGGTCTAAAACAGGACTAAACCAGGACTAAACAAGGACTAAAGTAGGACTAAACCAGGACTGAACCAGGACTGAACCAGGTCTAAAACAGGACTGAACCGGGACTGAACCGGGACTAAACCGGGACTAAACCAGGTCTAAAACAGGACTACAACAGGACTAAAAACACTACTGAACCAGGACTAAACCAGAACTGAACCAGGATTAAACCAGATCTAAACCAGATCTAAACCAGGACTAAAACAGGACTAACAGGACTAAACCAGGACTAAACCAGGACTAAAACAGGACTAAACAATGATTGAACTGGGACTAAATTAGGACTAAACCAGCGCCAAACCAGGACTACTGGACATTCATGGAGATTCTTTGATCTGTAGAAGTTTTTGCTGCTAAATTTTTTACTACAACTACTACTACAAAAATCCTCCTGTAATTCCTGTTTCTATTTTTGCGTCTCGTTTAATCAGATGTAAATTGTTCGTTTAATAATAATAAACCCGTCGTGTTCGTGTGGAGACTCGAGGCTGTTTTACATAATCACATCACAACGAAGCGCCGAACGTTTCTGAACTCAGACGGATCAGGCTTCAAATTAAACGACTGCCACGTTTTCATTTGAGGACGAGATTAAATTATGCTAAAACGATAACTTAATAAAGGACCATTAAAGACCGAGAGGGGGTTTGAAATCCTGCCTCTCGCTCGTACCTCACGTTCTGAATTAAAGACTCTGGACGGCATCTGAACAGATATACGATAAAACAGCTCTGGAGGTTAAAATAATTACTAACTACTAATTATAACGTGCTGGAAAATCAGGAAGTGTAAGGTTAGCATGATAGTTGTTGTTAGTTTTAAGGTTACGGCAAAACTCTGATCTGAAAATCGTGAAAAGCTCTAATAAAGTCGTCGTGGTGAATCATTTAAATGGTCTGAATGCAGAAGGGAAGTGAGGAAGAACTTGCAACTAACGAGTATTTTCTCATCGATTAATCTAACAACAAATTTTTCGATTAATCAATTGATCTATCGACTGATTTTTCGATTGCGCGGTTAATTAAATTATAACTTTTTATGACTTTATAGAGCAGCTTGTTTCCAAATTTCTATCAAGATTGTTGTTTTTATTAGTTAGTAGTAAGAAGTTGCCGATACGATACATATCTCGATACAGTAATCTTACAATTCAATACGATATAGTTCAAATCGATTCGATACGGTTCAATAAAAAATAAAGTCTAAATCGAGTCTTTGTTAAATCACTTCTTCTTGTGCAAAGTTCAATATTTTAATCATCAAAACAGTGAAAATGTCAAATGTGTCGCATAAACGAGTTTTCTCCTCCCAAATAAACCAAAAAATTCTCTTTGCGATATATCGATACATCAGCCAACAGTATTGATACTGTATTGTCACATTAAACGATACGATATATTGATATTTCAATATTTTTGCTAAGCTACACTAGACTAGTTAAACTAATAAAAAAAAAACAAAAAAAACAGGTACGTCATTTAGTTTTTTGTTTTTTTTTTCATCATAGCCCCCCCCCCAAAAAAAAAATCTTGCCTTTTAATCTTTTTTTTTTTTTTTCAACAACTCAAAAAAATTAAAAAAAAAATAAAAAATTGTTTTTTTTTCATAGTATTTTTTATTTATTTATTTATTTTTTTACTGTTGATGTGACTGATGAAAAAAAAAATCTAAACTCAAACACTCTAGAGCCTAAGTGTTTTAAGTGTGTGATTTACATAATTTAAATTTACCCCGAGACTTCATTTGTTCGTTTTGTGTCGGATTAATTGTGTAAAAAATTTATATTACGGGATTTTCTGATTTATGTTGTAAGTTTTATCATCAAAACTCCAAAAATCCAGCTCTGTTTTTGAGGAGGGAACAACAAATCGTGTGTCATTTGTTGATTCTTTTTTTTTTTTTTTTTTTATTTTTTTTTTTTTTTATTGATGGCTGATGAAAAAAAAAAAATCTAAAATCAAACACTCCAGAGCCTAAGTGTTTTCCCAGTATATTAGTTTAAATGCCAGAGTGGGAAGATACAGCACTTCTACAGCTGTGTTTTTAATTATTTAGTTTTTTTTTTTACATTTTTAAGTCAGAAAAATTGGGTACAGAGACTTTAAATTTGGGCTAATCCTTAATTTGGATCTACAAAAAGAGTTGGGTCAGACAGGGAGGGCATCAGGGTTAAAACTGGTTTTCTATCTTAAACAACTGTCTCTATATACGCTGATATATTTAGCGTTTTTCCTTAATACTCGAAATTAAAACTCAAATAAAGCATGATAGAAGTCTGAGAAATTGTAGTAGAAGTCAAAAGTTTAAAATAAAAACTAAATCAAAGCCCTCAGAAGTTCTGGTGGTGTATTTGTAGTCGGGTCGGTGGTTCGGTCTTCGCCGTGACGGATGTGTTGCTTCAGATAAGAAAAATCTTTAAAATGATGATCAAAAGCCAAAACAAAAGCTCTGAAGTCGGAGCGTTCAAGTGACGAGAATACAAAACAAAACACATTTCACACCGGAGCTGGACAATTTAAGGTAAAATCCGATCCAATTTCAGGACGAGAATTACAACTGTGATTTAATTTTCACGTTTTAATGACTGAAATCTTCTTCCAGTGACACTTCTACCTTTTCTGGCAGCTTCATATTTAGTTTATATCTGTCATAGATCTAGAACAGTAGATCTCGCGTCGCTTCGTTATGGTTCCAGTTACCGTGACGAGCTCGGAGGCGTCCGTGTAGACCGTCGGAAAACCGCGGGCTAAAGGTTCGTGCCCCACAGGGCGAAACCGCCACAGCTGTCGCCTGATCACAGGCTGCAGACGCCCTGCGCCACAGACTCAGGGTTCACTCTCTCTCAAGTCCAAGAGTAGTCCTGGTTTAGACCTGGTTTAGTCCTGGTTTAGACCTGGTTTAGTCCTGGTTTAGACGTGTTTAGTTCTAGTTTAGTCCTGGTTTAGTCCTGCTGGTTTAGTCCTGGTTTAGACCTAGTTGGCCCTGGTTTAGTCTTGGTTTAGTCTTGGTTTAGTCCTGGTTTAGACCTGGCTTAGATCTGGTTTAGACCTGGTTCAGTTCTGGTTTAGTCCTGGTCCAGTCCTGGTTTAGGCCTTGTTTAGTCCTTGTTTAGTCCTGGTTTGGATCTGGTTTAGTCTCAGTTCACTTCTGATTTACTCCTGGTTTAGACCTGGTTTAGTCCTGGTTCAGTCCTGGTTTAGGCCTTGTTTAGTCCTGGTTTGGAGCTGGTTTATTCCTGGTTTAGACCTGGTTTAGTCCTGGTTCAGTCCTGGTTTAGGCCTTGTTTAGTCCTGGTTTAATCCTGGTTTACTTCTGGTTTAGTCCCACTGTTTCAGACCTGGTTTAGTCCTGGTTTAGTCCTGGTTTAATCTTGTTTTAGTCTTGGTTTAGTCCTGGTTCAGTCCTGGTTTAGTCCTGCTGGTATAATTCTGGTTCGCTCCTGGTTTAGACTTGTTTTAGACTTGTTTTAGTCCTGGTTTAGTCCTGGTTTAGACTTGTTTTAGTCTTGGTTTAGTCCTGGTTTAGACTTGTTTTAGTCTTGGTTTAGTCCTGGTTTAGACTTGTTTTAGTCTTGGTTTAGTCCTGGTTTAGTCCTGGTTTAGACTTGTTTTAGTCTTGGTTTAGTCTTGGTTTAGTCCTGGTTTTAGACTTGTTTTAGTCTTGGTTTAGTCCTGGTTTTAGACTTGTTTTAGTCTTGGTTTAGTCCTGGTTTAGACTTGTTTTAGTCTTGGTTTAGTCCTGGTTTAGTCCTGGTTTAGACTTGTTTTAGTCTTGGTTTAGACCTGGTTTAGTCCTGGTTTAGACGTGTTTAGTTCTAGTTTAGTCCTGGTTTAGTCCTGCTGGTTTAGTCCTGGTTTAGACTTGTTTAGTTTAGTTTAGTTCCTGGTTTAGTCTGGTTTAGACCTAGTTCGGTCCTGGTTTGGTCCTGGTTTAGACCTGGCTTAGATCTGGTTTAGACCTGGTTCAGTTTCTGGTTTAGTCCTGGTCCAGTCCTGGTTTAGGCCTTGTTTAGTCCTGGTTTAGTCCTGGTTTGGATCTGGTTTAGTCTCAGTTCACTTCTGGTTTACTCCTGGTTTAGACTTGGTTTAGTCCTGGTTCAGTCCTGGTTTTAGTCCTGGTTTAGTCCTGGTTTGGAGCTGGTTTATTCCTGGTTTAGTCCTGGTTCGGTCCTGGTTCAGTCCTGGTTTAGGCCTTGTTTAGTCCTGGTTTAATCCTGGTTTACTTCTGGTTTAGTCCCACTGTTTCAGACCTGGTTTAGTCCTGGTTTAGTCCTGGTTTAATCTTGTTTTAGTCTTGGTTTAGTCCTGGTTCAGTCCTGGTTTAGTCCTGCTGGTATAATTCTGGTTCGCTCCTGGTTTAGACTTGTTTTAGTCTTGTTTTAGTCCTGGTTTAGTCCTGGTTTAGACTTGTTTTAGTCTTGGTTTAGTCCTGGTTTAGACTTGTTTTAGTCTTGGTTTAGTCCTGGTTTAGTCTTGGTTTAGTCTTGGTTTAGTCCTGGTTTAGACTTGTTTTAGTCTTGTTTTAGTCCTGGTTTAGTCCTGGTTTAGACTTGGTTTAGTCCTGGTTTAGTTTGTTTTTAGGTCAGTTTTATGCAGTTAAAACGTTTGAGGGGATAATTTACACTCACCTTTATTTAAAACCATAAAAACTGTCTCTTCTGTCTTTGTGTCCGTCTCTGGTCTTGTCGTGGTCAGAGCGTCCTGACGGCGAACGCCAACCCCGTCCCGGAGTATAAAGTGGCCGACGTGCAGAAGTCCCGTCTCATTCTTTTACATTACGGTGCGTTCAAGGCCGGCTGGGACTGGCTCATCCTCCTCGCCACTTTCTACGTGGCCATCACCGTCCCGTACAACGTCTGCTTCACCGCCGTCGAGATCCGCGAGGACGGGGTCGCTTCGGCTCGAAACCCGCCCACCGTCAGCGACATCCTGGTGGAAATCCTCTTCATAATCGGTAAGAGTTTGTTTGTTTATTTATCTGTTGTCATTTACTGGTTATTTTGAAACGTAAATGTTGTAATTTTACATTTTTGAGGCTCTGATTTACTCTTTTCGTCGTTTCCTCTTCACAAACAGACCTGGAGTTTTGTTTTGTTTCATTCGCACGTGTTTCACACCACCACCTTGTGATGTCATGAGGTGACGCAGAAAGAGCTCCACTGTGTTTTTAAACTCCACACACCGTCACTAGAATCATTTGGATCATTTCAGCCCTGCACTTTCCAAACTCGACCCAACAAAAGGTAAAAGGTAAAACTGTTCACTTGAAAACGTCTGCTTCATGACATCACAAGGTGGAACAGAGCGTTTTGAGCTGCACATGTAGACAGACTAATAATAAAGAGTTACTCAAAGATGTGTGAATGAAACAAAACACAACTCCAGCTTTGTTGTTTGCTTCATTGCAACAAACCACAAAGCAGAACAGGAACAACTCAAGTCGTCCGTTTGTGACACTATTAAAGAGAGAAGCAGATTCTGGACTGAAACGGAGCAAACATCATCAAAACAAACATCGTCCCTGGATTAAAGATGCAGGCAAAATACAGAAACGTTCCCACAGGACGATAAACTGGGACGAGGGGCTTTTTTACTCTCACACACCTGGGATTCTGTCGTGAGGAAGTGGGACTGCAGGTGGCGCTGTCGTCCTGCCTCCACCGAGAGGAAAACAGAGACAAAACCTGTTTAAATCAACTGAGCGACACGACACAGAAACATCACGAGACTCTGAGGAAGAGAACAGGAGCAGAACAAACTGTCAGGACAAAAACAAACTCTTGGTCTGAAAAAAAAAGAACCAAATATAAATTATCAGAAGACTAAATGAACCTGACTGGACTGCAACTCCAGGTCTGTTTGTGATGAGGTCACAACATTATAACATGGTTCAGAAAATCGCATAATATGAACCCTTTAAGTCACAGGTGTCAAACATACGGCCCGGGGGCTGGATCCGGTCCTCCAAGACCTTTAATCTGGCCCTCGGCTGATTTTCTACTCAAATATTTTAATGATATTTTCTATTAAAATGTTGTTAATTTTGGAACAGTCTGCCACTATCAATAAGATAAACTTCAACTCTTGTCACCTTCAAGTCCTACTTAAAAGAGCGGCTAAAGAAAAAACAGACTTGTGGACACTTTTAGTATAGATTTGTTACTTGTTTTTGCTTTGTTTAAATTTGTGGTGTTTCCTGCCGAGGGACGACAGATGGAAATGAGCAGACTTGCTATAATCTGGCATATTTACACTGCAATGTTGTAGATGTTCATTAATATGCACTGTCCCTATTAAATAAATAAAAAAATAATTTTCTGTGGTGTTTATCACAGCAGCGTCTCCAGCGTCTCTGTACGTGGCCCCTCCCACCAGAGCAGCACAAATGAAGACTTGTCTCTTTCCAAACGCTCTTAAAGGACGATCGTTTTGACTGTTGACCGTGACACCCTCATCAGAAAAATGTCCAACATGAGAAAAGTGGAGCCGAGTGCAGGATTTTACAACAAAAATTTACTTATTCCTGTTTACAGACAAGTTCATGTTAAAACTTTGTGTTGAAATTACATTTTTCAGTTTTCAAGTTTCAGGTTGTTCATAATATTATAATATTTTGTAAAAGAAAGAGTTCATCAGTTAAAAAAGATTTCTGTAATAGATTTGTGTTTCTCTGCACAAATATTTGAACTTTATTTTTGGGGTTTATATGACATGAGTTTTCTGATCCGGACACTTTGGATCAAAGTCGGTTGGACACGACCCCCGGAACAAAATGAGTTTGACTCTCCTGCTTTAAGTCTTTGTGGTTTACACCTGATGTATAAAAAATACTATACAACTTCGGTTTACTGTTTCTATCCTTAAAATATCCAACAATTTGCTGTAATTTTGCTGTAATTAGTTTGTTCTGGCCGAGCTACTGCGACGGAACGTTCATCTAATTTAACTCAAACATCCAGTGGTGATTTTTGAAGCGATTCACTTTGACACGAGGAAAAGAATATTGAGTTAAAAAAGAGCTCAGAGTTTTGTCTCCCGTCATGTTCCAACCCAAAAGTTTAAAGATTTACATCATTTAAATTTACTCCGAGACTTCATTTGTTCGTTTTGTGTCGGATTAATTATGTGAAGGACTTTTATTACGGGATTTTCTGATTTATTTTGCAATGTTTCTTCATCAAAACTCCAAAAATCCAGGTTTGTTTTTGAGCAGGGAACAACAATCTGTGTGTCGTTCGTTCATTCGTTTTTCAAAATAAAAGCAAAAATAACAAAACAAAAAAGCAACAATTTTCTTATTCTTATTTGTTTCCAAAACCAAAACGAAAAAAAAAACAGATAACATTTTGTTTTTTCAGTTTTTGGTTTTGTGTTTAAATGAAAAATGGAAAAAAGCGGACTGAACCAGGACTAAAACAGGACTAAACCGTTTTCAGTCCAGGTCTGGTCCCAGTCTCAGTCCCGGGCTCACTCCCAGTCTGGTCCACAGTCTGGTCCTGGCCTCAGTCCCGGTCTCAGTCCCGGTCTCAGGTCCGGTCTCAATCTCGCTCTCAGTCCCAGTCTGGTCCCGGTCTCAGTCTCAGTCCAGGTCTCAGTCCCAGTCTGGTCCCGGTCTCAGTCCAGGTCTCAGTCCCGCTCTCAGTCCAGGTCTCAGTCCTGGTCTGGTCATGGTCTCAGTCCCGGTCTCGGTCCTGGTCCTGTTCCCTGTCTCAATCCTGGTCTCAATCTTGGTCTCAGTCCTGGACTGGTTCTGGTCTGGTCCCGGACCTGTTTTAGTCGTGGTTCAGTCGTTTTTTTCCATCAGAAACTGAAAAAAACGAATCATTATCTGTTTTTTTTTTTCATTTTGGTTTTGGAGACAAATAATAAAGAAAGTAGTTGTTTTTTTTCGTCTTCTTATTTCTGGTTTTATTTTGAAAAACTAATGAACGACACTTGGATTAACAACATGAGAACACGACTTTAAACTCACTAGAGGTATTTTTAGTAGTTCAGGACGTTTAACTGGGACTTGTTTTTGTTTTTTCGCAGACATCGCGTTGAATTTCCGTACGACTTTCGTGAGCACGTCGGGGCAGGTGGTGTACGACGCTCGCTCCATCTGCGTCCACTACGTCACGTCCTGGCTCTTCGTCGACCTCATCGCCGCTCTGCCCTTTGACCTCCTCTATGCCTTCAACATCAGTGTGGTCAGTAGTCCTGGTTTAGTCCCGGTTTAGTCCCAGTTTAGACCTGTTTTAGATCTGGTTTAGACCTGGTTTAGAACCGTTTCAGTCCCAATTTTATCCTCTTTTTTTTAGATTGGGCCTGATTTGCAGTGGTCATTAACTAGACTCTAGACCGAGTTTAACACCTTGTTTATTAATCTTGATTTAGTCCTGGTTTAGTTCTGATTTAGTCCTGGTTTATTCTTGGTTTAGTCCTGGTTTAGACCTGTTTTAGACCTGGATTAGACCTGTTTTAGACCTGGTTTAGTCCTGGTTTAATTCAGGTTTTAGCCTGCTCTTATGGGGTGTTTCTGATCTGATCTGGTCTTGGTTTAATCCTGGTTCAGAACTTGTTTAATCCTGGTTTAGTACTAGTTTAGTCCTGGTTTAGACCTTATTTAACCCTCGTTTAGTTCTGGTTTCATCCTACTTTGGTTTGATCCAGGTTTAGTCTTGGTTTAGTCCTGGTTTAGATCTGTTTTAGACCTGTTTTAGTTCAGGTTTTGGCTTGTGATCAACAGTTGTCAGTATGTTGATTTAAACATGGTTTAGTCCTGGTTTAGTCCTGGTTTAGACCTTGTTTAACCCTTGCTTACTTTTGGTTTCATCCTAGTTTGGTTTGGTCCAGTTTTAGACCACATTTAGTCCTGGTTTAGACCTGGGTCAGTCTTGTTTCAGGCCCAATTTAATCTTGTTTTTTTAGGTTGGGCCTGAGTTGCAGTGATCATTAACTCGACTCTAGACCCAGTTTAAGACCTTGTCTATTAGTCTTGGTTTAGTCCTGGTTTAGTCCTGTTTTAGACCTGTTTTAGTCCTGGTTTAGTTCAGGTTTTGGCCTGCTCTTGTGGGGTGCTTGTGATCAGCAGTTTTCAGTATCTTAATTTAGTCTTGGTTTAGTCCTGGTTTAGACCTTGTTTAACCCTCATTTAGTTCTGGTTTAATCCTAGTATGGTTTGGTCCAGTTTTAGTCCTAGGTTAGTCCTAGTTTAGACCTGATTTAGACTTGGTTTAGTCCTGGTTTGGTCCTGTTTTAGTCCTGGTTTAGTTCAGGTTATGACCTGCTTTTGTGGGATGTTTCTGATAAACAGTTGTCTGTATCTTGATTTAGTCTTGGTTTAGTCCTGGTTTAGTCCTGGTTTAGTCCTGGTTCAGACCTGGTTTAGAAGTTGTTTAATCCTCATTTAGTTCTGATTTAATCCTAGTTTGTTTGGTCCAGTTTTAGTTCAGGTTTTGTCCAGTTGTCCTGGATTAGACCTTGTTTAATCGTGGTTTAGTCCTGGTTTTATCGTAATTTTGTTTGGTCCAGTTTCAGTCCTGGTTTAGTTCTAGTTTAGTCTTGGTTTCGACCTAGTTTAGTCTTGTTTTAGTCCTGGTTCAGTCCGTTATCTGTTTTTTCCATTTTTCATTGAAACACAAAATCAAAAACTGAAAAACTAATCATTATCTGTTTTTTCATTTTGGTTTTGGAGACAAATAATGAAGAAAATTGTTTTGTTTTTTCATTTTTCTTATTTTTGGTTTTATTTTGAAAAACAAATTACACACGGATTAAACCATTTTCCCATTTTATTCTTTTTCGTTCTTCTTTCAAATTCAAACAGCGACTGGTACACGCACCAAAATGACACATTTACAACGAAAATACATTTATTTTTACTTATTAAACCCAACACATTTAATTCAGAAATCCTACTTGATCCCTGGGTTAAAGAAACACGACAACCGAACTTTTATTCCGTTGTTGTGTTTTTGTTTTTGCAGAACTTCGGGGTGCACTTGCTGAAAACGGTGCGTCTGCTGCGTTTGCTGCGTCTGCTGCAGAAGTTGGACCGTTACTCTCAGTACAGCGCCGTGGTCCTGACGCTGCTCATGTCCACCTTCGCCCTCCTCGCCCACTGGATGGCCTGCGTCTGGTACTTCATCGGACGCAGCGAGATCGAGAGCAACAGCGCCTCCTCCTGGGACATCGGTACGTGCGCGATTAAAAAAACTTCTGTGATTTTTTTTTTTTTTCCACATGTGTTTGTAAAAGTTTAGAATCAGCAGCTCTTCTAAATTAATCCTCTGTGTGTGTCTGCAGCTAATCTACTGTCAGGAAGTGCACGGTTAGCATCCTAGTCAGTAGCTTTTACTGTAATGCCAAAGTTTTCCACGTTATTCATCTGGAAACTCTATAAAACACAGAACGTCTTGGCGTTTATTATTGGAATCTGATTGGTCACAAGTCGAAAAAATCAAACTTTAGTTAAATCCAGTTCAGAGAAAATCTTCACTTCCACAAACGCTGCAAAAACCTTGGGCAAAATTTAAGATCCAAACACTTAAATTTATCAGAAAATGACTTAAAACTGTCTGTGAAATTTTCTGTCCACGCAGCGAGATCGTTTTACTCGACAAGTTCTCTCAAAATAAACGACGTCTGGACAAAAATGAAGCATCTTAGACCTCGTAAGTAGAGAATAAATCTGAAAACAAGATGATTGAATGAAGCAGACTCGTAGTGCAGACTCAGACTCAGATAAATTTGACAAACATCTCTTTTACACGCTTTGAGTTACGTGACTAGATTTTCAGAATCAAAATCTGGGGCACGTTCGATTTGAGGTTTTTGGGAATAATAAAACTGTGAAATGAAAACTGTTCTGCACTCGGCTCATTCAGGACGAACATGTGTCAGTATTACCGTATTTTAGAGGCCATTAGACGCGCTCTTAAGCCTCTAACTGCATCAAAAAATGACCGCGCGCCACAATCCAGAGCGCCCCATACACGAATCCACTCGGGTGTCCCAGCACGACTTCAGTAAACTACAAACACACACGGAGCAGACAGCGACCGCACAACGAAACACACCCACACACACACTCATCACTCCACGCCGACGAGGAACGGAACGGAAAAACCACGAGTCCAATGTGCCGCTTCTAGACACGACTGAACAACTGAGTCACCGCGAACACGCCGACGATCCGTTGGTCCCAGACACACCCTCCCTACACGAAAGTTTTAAAATGTAAAAAAATTACCGATAACGACGGACAAAACTGAAATTCCGTTGACCAAGATTAGAATTTCTGTCGAGATGAATGGAGAACTGTGCTTAAAGACGGGGTATTTTTGGAGCTTTCTCCCATGTTTTAATGTTCCATCATCTTAAAAAACATGTCTGAAGAGGTTTTAGAGACATCCACACGTGTTTGAGTAATCTAGCGATCTCTCTGTACGAGATTTCTCCATAAATACGACGGTAAACATGAAAATTCTCCATGAATATTACAAAAACGTGACAGAAAACCGCAGTAGTTTCGTTAGAGGGACGCGCGGTGATTGTGTTGTGATGGCGCTCTGAAGGGGGAGCGACTTAGCAGCAAAACCGAAACTTATAAAACATGTTAATCTGTTGTTGCGGGTGATTATAGCGTTTACAATAAAAAGAGCTAAAAATGTGAGGAACGGAACGGAGGAACGAACCGAAAAAGCCACGAGTGCAACGTGCCGCTTCTAGACACGACTGAACAACTGAGTCACTGCGAACACGACGACAATCCAGCGACAGACACTACTCCCTACACGCCACAACTGAACACACCCAGAGTCACCGTGAACGAACAAACAAACAAAACCACTCACCCATCACACTGTTGGGTTTCCTTTAAAGTCCCACATGGTTTATTTTAGAGCCCGAAAGATATATCGGTTGGCCGATATTATCGGCCGAATTGAGCACCTTGAAGCATATCAGCTATCGGCCGCAGACACAGATCCACTGGGATTATTTTCTTTTTACGGACAATCGGTTTGAGTCTGGATTAAAAGGACATTTATTAGTTCAGACTTGTGATGTGGGAGGAGCCTGTGTGATGTGGGAGGAGCCTGTGTGATGTGGGAGGAGCCTGTGTGAGCGGTGAGTGTTGGAAATACATCGACTTTGAAGCTAGTTTAGGTTTTGTTAGCGGTTAGCTGCTGTAGCTCCTGCACATAAACAGGCTGTTTTCTATTGGTCTATTGTAAAGTGATTATATTGGCCGTATATTTGTTATTGGACCAGTATTGATATGTAAATGAGCTGTGAACAGACGTGTGAATTATGACATTTGCGCATATAATTAACTACCGCGGCGCACAGCATTTATGGCTAAAGGCTAATAGCGATTGTTTATTTACTTGCTAGCAGTGATGGGTCGTTCGCGAACGAAGCGGCTCTTAGATCCGGCTCTTTGAAGCGAACGACGGGAGCCTGATCCTTATTGGGAGCCGTGTTTTCTCTTTCTCTCACTTTTTTCTCTTCACGCCGCGTGCAAACTCGTGGTAGTTTGACAGCGGCAGCGGCTGAAAACGAAACTTTCAAAACTCTGCGTGTGCATAGTGTAAAAAAAAAAAACTTATATATATTCAGCATAAAATAAATAAACCAGGACTAATCTTGGGGTCGAGAGAGGGAGAGAGATAGAGGCCGAGTCCCGACACTCAGTCCTGGTTAAATTCTGGTTTAGTTCTGTTTTGCACATAGTTTAGATCTGTTATAGTCCTGGTTTAGTGCTTTTTCAGTGCTGGTTCAGTTCTGGTTTAGTCCTGCTTTAGTCCTATGACATTTCATGTAAAGAGGCAGAATAACAATAAATGTTGCCTAAATAAACCCAGTTTAAAATCCACAAGAGCCAAACCTAAGTTTTTTTTAAATAATTCAAGATTTACAGTGAATTTACATCACTAAATATATCGGTGATTATATCGGCTATCGGCAGCTCCAACTATCATTATATCGGTATCATATCGGCCACAACAAAATCCATATCGGTCGGGCTCTAGTTTATTTGTGAAAAAAGATCGAAAATAGACTGTTTAATGACGTCTTATAACGTCTTATAATCCAGAGCGACTAATAGCCCGGAAAATAGTCACATTTTCTTTGTGTTTTGGTTATTTTTAAGCAGCTTTTCTGTATTTTACTTAAATAAATGTCACTTTATTCCTCTCTTTACTGCTGGCAGGGATCAGATTGGTCCAAAATAGACACCTGGGACATTTCTTGACAAATTTCTGGGACAAATCAGTGGTTTTGTATAAATCTGCTGGGACGGGGGACACAGGCTCAAAACTGGGACTGTCCCGGGTAAAAAGGGACGCCTGGTTTCCCTAACTTTGAGGATTTTAAAGTTTATGTTGTGAAAATAGAAATCAATCCCCCAAAATCCAAAATTTGTGAAAGCCGGATCCCCTGGGGAATGTTTTTATTTCAGATTGTTGATTTGTGAACTCAGAAACATCATGAGAATCTGAGGAAATGATGGTTGTGATTTGTTAATTGCGTCCGTTCAAACAGTGACTTCGTTTGTGCTTAATCTTGCTTCCTGCTGTTTTATTTACCTTGAAAAAACACAAAACATATTTTTTTTGTCGCTTATTTCGTAAACACAACACCTTTGTTCAGCCAAAAGCCGCGTTCACTTTTGACCGAGCCGTTTGTGGATAACCTGATTTTTGTGCAGCGTTTTCTCAATGTGCGGCGTCTTTTTTTTTTTTTTTTTTTTGCTGAGGAAACACTTCTAATTGTGGTTGTGCGGCTCCGGCTCACGCTGCGTTTAACACCGACAGAATAATAATGTTATTCACACCGCTCCAGTCACATCCTGTTTCTCCCGCGCAGGAGAGAGGTGCGATCAGACGGGACGCGCGCGGGGACAAAATACATTCCACCTTTTTGGGATCGAGTTTATCGGCGGCGGCTCGGCGTGGGGCGTTTGTGAGCGCCGGGCCCCGTGGGAAGATGCAAAGATTTGAGAAGCGTCCGGACGATCGATGCCACACTTTTCTATCGACGGCGTTTGGACACGGGGGGGAGGGGGGGGGGGCTTTTCAACCGAGACGCGTCGATGTGTTCGGCTAAAAATAAACGAACGCCCGATTTTTGACGCGTTTTTAAAGACGCTCGGAGGAAAGACACGTTAGTCCTCAAAGATAATGTGAAAAAAATACAAATATTGATTAAGATTTGAGAGAATTTAGATGTTTAGTTCCTTCTCTACAGTGGGGCTTTAAGGTGCTGTAGTCTGGGGTTAAGGGTCCTGGTTTAGTCCTGGTTTAGTCCTGGTTTAGTCTTAAATAAGTCCTGGTTTAGATTTGGTTTAGACCTGGTTCTGTCCTTATTCAGCCCTTGTTTAGTCCTGGTTTAGTCCTGATTCAGTCCTGGTTTAGTCCTGGTTTGCCTCTGGTTTAGTCTTTGTTTCAACCTAGTTTCGTCCTATTTTAGTCCTGTTTTAGTCTTAATTAGGTCCTGGTTTAGTCTTGGTTTAGTCTTGGTTTAGATCTGGTTTATATCTGGTTTAGTCTCGGTTTAGTCCCGTTTTAGTCCTGGTTTAGACCTGGTTTAGTCCTGGTTTAGTCCTGTTTTAGACCTGATTTAGTCTTGATTCAGTCCTGGTTTAATCTCGATTGAGTCCTGGTTTAGTCTTTATTTAGACCTGGTTTAGACCTGGTTTAGACCTGGTTTAGTCTTGGTTCAGTCTTGGTTTAGACCTGGTTTAGTCTTGGTTTAGTCTTGGTTTCGTCTGTCTTGGTTTCGTCTTTGTTTAGACCTGGTTTAGACCTAGCTGAGTCCTGGTCGAGTCCTGGTTTAGTTTTGGTTTATTTAGTTACTTAGTAAATGATGAAGGAAACAGGTTTTTTCAGTAAAAACATTTTAAATTCATAAAACTGTGGCTGCTGCAGCTTCACACACACAGGACCTGGAGCAGACGAGACCTGAGGCATTTTGAAATCTGCAGCTGTGACTGTGGAGGGCAGATCGGATTTAGAGAGAAAGAGAAGAGAGAGTAAAAACTTGGACCTGTTCAGCTTCTTTAAAGAAGACCTGTTTTCCTTTACTGTCACATATTATATCCCCGTGTTCCTTTTGCTGTTTTACTCCTCTCCAGGCAGACGTTGCAGATTTGCAACAGATAAATTCCAATTACCTACTTACTCTAGATCCATATTTTATGAGCTTTTTTTACTCAGGAGCCTTTTCTCCCATCCATGCTGATAAACGTGGGCGATGCAGACTGTGCAAGAACAACTACAAGTGCAAAACACTTTTTTTGTTCACAAAGGATAAAAAAGTCAGGATTGTATATTACTGCCCCATATTATAATTTTCCCCAAATATCTGATTTTTCCTGATACTAAAAGTTAATTTGAGCCTGAGAGGGTTAAAAATACCAAAAACAACACATTAACAAGTGTCACTTTTTTTTCTGATTCTCTGAGTTCTCCTGTCTTTGCTCTCTGTGCTGAGTCACTCCCCCTTCATATCACTCTGACAATACAACGAAATGAAATGTAAATAAATGTTTCATTATTAATTCACCAGAACCTGCAGCAGTTTCTCCACAGTCACAACGAGACGCGGAGAACCAGGAGACGACTCTCTGTCCTCTAACTCCTCCTCTCTCTCTCTCTCTCTCTCTCTCTCCCCCCATCACTCTTGCTCTCTTTCAAACCTCCTTTCTCTCATCTTCCTCTCCTATCTCTCTTTTTCTTTCCTCCTATATTTCCATCTCTTTTTCTCTCTCCTATCCATCTCTCTCTCTCTGTCTCTTTCTCTCTCTTCTCTCTCTCTCTGTCTCTTTCTCTCTCTTCTCTCTCTCCCCTCTCTCTCTCTCTCTCTCTCTTCTCTCTCTCTCTCTCTCTCTCCCCTCTCTCTCTCTCTCTCTCTCTCTCTCTCTCTCTCTTCTCTCTCTCCCCCCTCTCTCTCTCTCTCTCTCTCTCTCTCTCTCTCTCTCTCTCTCTCTCTCTCTCTCTCTCTCTCTCTCTCTCTCTCTCTCTCTCTCTCTCTCTCTCTCTTTCTCTCTCTTCTCTCTCTCTCTCTCTCTCTCTCTCTCTCTCTCTCTCTCTCTCTCTCTCTCTCTCTCTCTCTCTCTCTCTCTCTCTCTCTCTCTCTCTCTCTCTCTCTCTCTCTCTCTCTCTTCTCTCTCTCTCTCTCTCTCTCTCTCTCTCCTCCTCTCTCTCTCTCTCTCTCCCCCCTCTCTCTCTCTCTCTCTCTCTCTCTCTCTCTCTCTGTCACTCTTGATCTCTTCCACAATTTTTTTCACTCATCCCCCCTCCTATCTCTCTTTCTTTTTCCTCTTGTATTTCCATCTCTCTCCTCTCTCTCTCTTTCTCTTTTCTCCCCTTCTCTCTCTCTCTGTCACTGTCATTCTCGCTCTCTTCCTCAACTTTTATTCTCTCATCCCCCTCTCTCTCTCTCTATTTCTCTTTCTTATTATATTTCCATCTCTTTTTCTCTCTCCTCTCTCCATCACTCTCTCTTTCTGTCTCTTGCTTTCTCCCCCCTTCACTCTCGCTCTTTTCCACCACTTTTTTTCCTCTCATCCCCCTCTCCTATCTGTCTTTCTGTTTCCTATTATATTTCCATCTCTTTTTCTCTTTCTCTCTCCACAATTCCTTTCTCTCATCCCCCTCTCATATCTCTCTTTCTCTCTCCTCCTGTAGTTCCATCTCTCTCTCTCTCTCTCTCTGTCACATTCACTCTCTTCCACACCTCCTTTCTCTCATCCCTCCTCCTATCCCTCTTTCTCTTTCCTCTTATAATTCCATCTCTTTTTCTCTCTCCTCTCTCTGTCTCTCTCTTTGTCTCTTTCTCTCCCCCCTTCTCTCTATCTTTCTCCCTCTCTGTCACTCTCGCTCTCTTCCACACCTCCTTTCTCTCATCTCCCTCTCTCCAGTCTCTCTCTTTCTCTTTCCTCTCATATTTCCATCTCTCTCCTCTCCTCTCTTCATCTCTCTCTCTCTCTCTTTGTCTCCATCTCTCTCCTCTCTTTCACTTTCTCTCTGTCACTCTCGCTCTCTTCCACACCTCCTTTCTCTCATCTCCCTCTCTCCAGTCTCTCTCTTTCTCTTTCCTCTCATATTTCCATCTCTCTCCTCTCCTCTCTTCATCTCTCTCTCTCTCTTTGTCTCCATCTCTCTCCTCTCTTTCACTTTCTCTCTGTCTTCCACACCTCCTTTCTTTCACCTGCCTCTCCTCTCTCTCTTTCTCCTTCCTAATATATTCCCATCTCTCTTTCTCCCCCCACCCTCTCTCTCTTCTACACGTCTTTTCTCTCATCTCCCTCTTCTCTCTTTCTCTGTTCTCCTCTCCTCTCTCTCTCGCTCCTCCCTCTGTTGTTCTCCGTCTCTCTCCAAACCCCCCTTCTCTCTCTCCCTCTTTTAGTCCCTCCATCTCTGTCACACAAATATAAATTGAGGTTGTATTGACCCTCGTCCTTTGACTCTGATCATTACCCAGCAGCCCTCGCGTTAACGAAGCGAACCGCGAGACCACGAGAAAAGGTCGACCGTTCAATTTGTGACGCGTCAAACTGCTCATTTCCTCCCTCGTTTTTTTTTCTTCTACTTCTTACTTTTTCTTTAACACAATCCGTAACTTTTACCGAGCAAAGTTAATGTAAACAAAATCCAAGGCTTTTTTTTTTTTTTTTTTTTTTTTGATTAATAGAAATGAATAACAACACTTTTATTTCGTTAAATGAAGGTTGAACTGTCAGAAAAATCCTTCCTTGCGCATAAACTGTCCCTGGATTTTGTTTATACTTTTCCGTGTTGATGATGTTTTACTCAACTTCCTGCATTTTTCTTCTTTTCTTCTCAAATTTTTCCTACAAACTGAACTTAAAGGTTGTATGGAGGATTTTTTTTGTTTCAAATTTTCAGTGAAAGATTAAAACACCATTACAGAGACGCAGCAGCTTTGTAATTATGACGACCAAAAAAAAAAAGAACAAAAATCTATCAACTGTGGACGTAATGAGGCCAGATAAACGTTCAGCCAATAGAAAACGAGGCTCCCTCATTTTCTATTGGCTGTTAGGTTGTCAATCAAACTCCCTAGTGTAACTGACTCGTCGGAGCGCTGGGATTTCGTGGTTTATGCAGCGGTTCTTAGAGGCTTTTTCGAACTGTCGCTTCCTCGCATTTCGCACAGTTTGTCGCGATGGCGGACGAGAATCCACGACCGGTTCGCCCAAAAAAAGTCAGTTTTTGAGGTCGCTGAAAGAAGAAGAGAAGAGGAAAAGGAAGCAAAGTCAAACTGAGAGGTGATTCTTGGAGATCTCGTTCCAGCGATGGCGCGCGAAGCAGACGAAGGGTCTAAAAACTGACTCGCTCGGTCGCTGAATTACTTATAGACAGGAAACTTCAACAGTGATTCTGAATGTGCACAAAGACTGTCGCTGTATTTCTCTTCCCTTAAAAAAATCCTCTATACAACCTTTAACTAAACATTGACCACAGGTTTTATCCACCAAACATTAGAACCACATGAAATCTGGTAAAAAAGTTCTTTAAAATGTTGTTTGTTTTTCTCTCAGGATGGCTTCACGAACTGGCCAAACGGTTGGGAACGCCGTACTTCCTGACGCCGCTCGGCTCCCTGCTCGGAATCTCAGACCCAGAGGTGAGAAAACAGAAACATACGAGCAAAAACAAACGTGTGATCTTTTATCGGGCAAATTGTTATTTCTGTTGTAGTTTGAGACTTTTTTTAATGGTTTTTAATAATGGAAAGCAGAAACGGTTTACACATTCTTTTGTGCCACTAGCTGTTAAACTGCTAAACTCAGATAGTGCAGTTAAAAAAATAATTATAAAAGGCTTAGGGATTGTGCAATCAAAACTGAACATAGGTGTAGGGAATGTGCAATTAAAGCTACACATAGGCTTAAGGAATGTGCAATAATTAAATCTGCACGTAGGCTAAGGGAATGTGCAATAATTATAACTAAAACTGCACATAGGCTTAGGGAATGTGCAATAATCATAACTAAAACTGCACATAGGCTTAGGGAATGTGCAATAATCATAACTAAAACTGCACATAGGCTTAGGGAATGTGCAATAATTATAACTAAAACTGCACATAGGCTTAGGGAATGTGCAATAATCATAACTAAAAACTGCACATAGGCTTAGGGAATGTGCAATAATCATAACTAAAACTGCACATAGGCTTAGGGAATGTGCAATAATTATAACTAAAACTGCACATAGGCTTAGGGAATGTGCAATAATCATAACTAAAACTGCACATAGGCTTAGGGAATGTGCAATAATCATAACTAAAACTGCACATAGGCTTAGGGAATGTGCAATAATCATAACTAAAACTGCACATAGGCTTAGGGAATGTGCAATAATCATAACTAAAACTGCACATAGGCTTAGGGAATGTGCAATAATCATAACTAAAACTGCACATAGGCTTAGGGAATGTGCAATAATCATAACTAAAACTGCACATAGGCTTAGGGAATGTGCAATAATTATAACTAAAACTGCACATAGGCTTAGGGAATGTGCAATAATTAATAGAACAGAAGAATGCAAGGGTTAAGGATAATTTAAGGGTCCTGTTGGTGCATCACTCGTGGTCATACTGGTCTCATATTTACTTTGTTTTATGGTGTTTGTTTATGTGCTGCTTTGTGTTGTGTTGTCCTGTTTTTTGATAAAACATGTTACCCCCCGTCCCAAGACAAATTTCATCCATGGGAGACAATAAAGGATTATCTTATCTTGTCTTTAGTCCCTTTTGACATTTTGATTGAATAAGTTTGTATAATCCAGATAATATATATATTTTTAAAGAATAACAAGAAGGAAAACCTAAAATAGCGAGATTGTAAATTGTAAAAGAAGTTGTGGTCTCCTTTGTTGTAGTTCTTTTGATTTATTTGAACCTTTTGCTTTAGTATTTCTTCTCTAGTTGATAACACACCTTACACGAGCAGCTTCGGTGTGTTTGGAAGCATCAGTTACGAAACAGAAAAACATTACAAAGTGTTTCCACTGTTTGCATCAGCCATTTTGGACACTGCACTTTCTGAATTAAACAGGAGAATCGGTGCACTCAGCTTTTCTCTGCATATACACATTTAAAAACAACAACCGAGGGTTTTAGGTCAAGAGTCGAGCACTTTAATCTTTAATCTGTGTGTCGTTCGTTCATTTGTTTTTCAAAATAAAAACAAAAATAAGAAAAATGAAAAAACAACAATTTTCTTCATTATTTGTCTCCAAAACCAAAATGAAAAAACAGATAATGATTCGTTTTTTCAGTTTTTGATTTTGTGTTTAAATGAAAAATGGAAAAAACGGATCACGGACTGAACCAGGACTAAACCAGAACTAAACCAGGACTAAACCAGGACTGAACCAGGACTGAACCAGGACTGAACCAGAACTAAACCAGGACTGAACCAGGACTAAACCAGGACTGAACCAGGACTGAACCAGGACTAAACCAGGACTGAACCAGAACTAAACCAGGACTGAACCAGAACTAAACCAGGACTGAACCAGGACTGAACAAGGACTGAACCAGGATTAAACCAGGACTGAACCAGGACCAGGAACGAGACTGGGACCAAAACCGGGATCAGACCAGGACTGAGACTGGGACCTGGTTTAGTCCTGGTTATGACCTGGTTTAGTCCTGGTGTAGTCCTGTTTTAGTCTTGGGATCAGTCCTAGTCCCGGTCCCGTTCTGGTCTCTAGTCTTGTCTGGTCCTGGTCTCAGTCCCGGTCTCAGTCCCGATCTCAGTCCTGGTCTGGTCCTGTCTCAGTCCTGGTCTGGTCCTGGTCTCAAGTCCTGGTCACAGTCCTGATCTCAGTCCTGGTCTCAGTCCTGGTCTGGTCCTGTCTTAGTCCTGGTCTGGTCCTGGTCTCAAGTCCTGGTCTCAGTCCTGGTCTGGTCCTGGTCTCAAGTCCTGGTCTCAGTCCTGATCTCAGTCCTGGTCTCAGTCCTGGTCTAAGTCCTGGGTGCAGTCCTCGTCTGGTCCTGGTCTGGTCCTGGTCCTGGTCCTGGTCTGTTTTTTCATTTTGGTTTTGGAGACAAATAATGAAGAAAATTGTTGTTTTTTCGTTTTCTTAATTTTTGGTTTTATTTTGAAAAAAAAAATGAACAAACGACACACAGATTCACTTTATCTTCTTTATCTGGAGTTCTGTCTTGAATTTGGTTGGATTTTTTTGCACGACATAACTTTTCTGGTGGAGGTTCTACGTGTTATTACTTATGGGATTAAATTTATTAATCTACACGGACTCCAGACTGTTTTTCTGTAGCGTCCGTCCGTCCGTCTGTGTGTTTTCTTTCTTTAAATCCGTCCCTTTGTTTTGTTTTTTCCTCAGCCCACCATGGCAGCGTCCGTGTCCAACAGCAGCCAGTGGAACTCGTCGGGTCTGGCTCCTCCGGTCCGGTCCCGCGCTCGGCCTCTGGGCTCTGGGATGAGTCTGAGCGGGGGTCCGTCCGTGCGCAGCTCTTACGTCACGTCCTTGTACTTCGCCCTGAGCAGTTTGACCAGCGTCGGGTTCGGGAACGTCTCGGCCAACACCGACTCGGAGAAGATCTTTTCCATATGCACCATGTTAATTGGAGGTGAGTCTGGGCGATTAAAACAGAAAATATCATTGTTCTGACGAGCCGCTCAGACTGGGAAGAGTTTATGTTATGACTAAGCAATAAAAAAGTGAAATTTAAACACGTCTAAAATAAAAGAAACACAACTTTAGTCCAGGCACGAGGTAAAATTATAAACCGAATGTGGCCTGAAGCTGGATAGTGCCGAGGTCTGGTATTTACAGAAGCCGAGAGGGGTCACAACAAACGCAAACGCTGCGACAAATACAAATGCCACAACACATTAAAAAGCCACAACACATCAAAAAGCCACAACTGAATCGTACGATAACTTTTAGCGAGCTCGATAACTTTTCCGGCCGCAATTAATTCTATTTGCAGCTTGTTTGTTTTCCTCACTCTCTCGCTCTCAGAGACTGAATGTTAGAAGCTTCTGTCGCTCTCTGATTCCTCTCGTTTAACAGTCGTAATGACGCTTGAACCAGCGTGCGCTGTGTTTATGAACACAGTGGATTCACGCGCAGCCTGATTGCGGAAAACGCAGCTGTCTGTGCGTCGAACATGAAACCGCAACACAAACGCCACCGTCAGAACCAAAACAGTTCATCACCATGTGACAAAACAAGTCACGATGCCAATTTAACACTGGTGAGTGGGACTCGTCTCAACAGACATGTGCAGCAAAGGCAGAGAAACTCAAACGACGAGAAGAAATGTCTCAAAGCCCAACAGCCGACATACACCTAAACCCGAGCGACAGAACTAACCCCGCCCCTGGAAGAGCCCGAAATCCACTGAAATCCCACAAGACACAGACATGATACCAGACAGGACAGAGGCTCCCTCAGAGCGAAATAACATCCTGTGTCACGAGTTCAGACGAACAAATGACCAAAACGCAGAGGCTCAGAGCAGCAGCCACAGAGACGAGACACAATATTCCAATGTAAGTCAACGACTAAAATCACTTTTAAGGGCAATTTTGTTACAGAGACTTAATAATCCATTTTATTGATTGTTTTGGTTGTATTTGGTTCAGCAGTGGTTTATTCAAGTACATTTTTGTGAACAAGTCCTCGCTGTGAGACAGACACATGAGGCTATTCTTACGTGAACAAGTCTGTTTTATTTAGGCCTGTTGTTTTTGTTTGTTTTACAGTTTTGAAATGGTGTATTTACATTTTTATTTCATGGTCATTATATTAGTTGAAAATGGTCTCAAAATGTCAAAATTATCGTTTATCGCAATAAATTCTTGGTCAGTTAATCGTCCAGCAAAATCTGTTATCGTTACAGGTGTAATACAAGATGTACCAGGCCTAGTAATATGGGTTTTATAGTTTATAAGCCGACACATGATATAAGAGCTCTTGTATATTTTTCCATATTTTATTCCTTGAGTCCCTGGTGTGCGTCCGAGCTGCGGGAGGCTGTGCTCCGGCTCTGCCACTCGGATCACGAGGCGGGTCAGATCGACACAATCACCGCTTAATAACAGAGAAACGGCGGGTCACTCTGCGTTCTGTCCCCGAGGGGATTTCAACCCTTCAATTTCCATACTAATGCGTGTGTTTAACGAGCGGACGGACGGGCGGAGGACGGAACCGAGGACGAAACGAGCCGTGACAGAGAACAGGCGGAATCTACAACCGAGGCTCCGTTTACAACACAAACAAAAGAGTCACGTTAGATCAGATTTATGGAAATTGACTGGTTTGTCTAGAATATTCCACAGTATAGATTAAACCAACTGTGTCTGTCAGATCTGTGGAGAGACGCTCCTTTTCACAGAAGGAATTATTGTATTTCTGTGCAGTAGAAACACACGTAATGAATAAATGCTCAATGGAAATGTTTAATGTCGTCAAATAAAACAGAAAACGCACAACAAATGCAAGAAACAGTAAAATAAAAGTGGAAAAATGCACAGTGCCCTCAAGTCGCGGATTTCCAGAAGCTTTTTTTTTTTTATTTTTAAATAATGTTTTGGCAAAAAAGCCTTCGTCACATATCACCTTTCTGGCCTTGGATGACTGTGGTCCAAGTGGAGTCTGACGAAGGTTTTTTTTTCCGAAATATGTCTGTTTAATGTTATACTACGAAACATTCCAAGGAAACCGATAACAACAAAAGTTTTAGAACACCACGCTTTTTCCAGTTTTTTGCCGTTTCCTGTTTACTGTTGACCAAAACGTATTCTAAACTATAACAGCTGAACTCACTCGTGGCTCGTTCTTTTTACGACACAAATCAAATATTGTTGAGAAAGTTCCCCCCAAGTCTGTTGCTGAAGTTTCCGTAAAAGTGTGGCACTTGTCGGTTGCTTCACTCTTCAGTCCAGTTCATCCCAAACCAGCTCGATGGGATTTGAGGGTCTGTTTACACGAGAACGCTTTATTTTCATCAGAAGTGTCTTTCGTTTAGACGGTGACGGCGTTTTTGGGGCTGAAAAACGCAAAAAATCAGAGACCAGCCTCCAGAGTGGAAAAGTTGAATAGGTTCCACCGTAGTGTTTCCGTCTACACTGGCCAAGACGCAAAACTCTGGTCAGATCTGCTCAGGTCGCGTACGAGTTTACGTGACATACATCACCACCGAGCGTCACCACCGAGCCGCCTGGCATGCACACACAATCCAGTTCCACACACTTTTGCGTCACCACATCCACGCAGATTTCCTCCCGAAAACACTCGTTTAAAAACACGGAATAATAAGTGAAAACGCCACTTTTGCATTTTCTGTTCAGACCCTCATCATATAAACGTAGCCTGAGTCTGGACACTGTGCTGCTGGACACTCCATGTTTTCAAACTCACCATCTTGTTCTTTTTTCCTGAGGTAGTTCTGGCAGGTTCGGTTCTTACCTTCGTACCATTTCAAGCTTGACTGAAGACTTGAACTGCAATAAATAACTGGAAAAATTCTAAAACTTCTAAATCTTTTGACCGGTAGTGTTTGTTATTAGGATTTTTTTTCAGACCAAGAGTTTGTTTTCCTCCTGACAGTTTGTTCTGTTCCCTGCGCTCTTCCTCAGAGTCTCGTGATGTTTCTGGTCGTGTCGCTCGGTTGATTTAAACAGGTTTTGACGCTGTTTTCCTGTCGGTGGAGGCAGGACGACAGCGCCACCTGCAGTCCCACTTCCTCAGGACAGAATCCCAGGTGTGTGAGAGTAAAAAAGCCCCTCGTCCCGGTTCACAGCAACATCACGAGACTCTGAGGAAGAGCGCAGGGAAACAAACTCTTGGTCTGAAAAAAGAACCTGATAACTTGTCGAGTGTTGTTCCGTGTTTGTCCCCGTAGCCCTGATGCACGCCGTGGTGTTCGGGAACGTGACGGCGATCATTCAGAGGATGTACTCTCGCCGCTCTCTGTACCACACCAGGACCAAGGACCTGAAGGACTTCATCCGAGTCCACCGTCTGCCCACGGCCCTGGAGCAGCGCGTCATGGAGTGTTTCCAGACCACCTGGGCGGTCAACAACGGCATCGACGTCAGCGAGGTGCGAGGGTTCTCTTTTTATCTGTTTATGTATCTGTGTATGAGTGTTTTCATTGGTGGTTTTCAGTTTACAGAATATTTTTTCCTTTTTGATCACATTGTTCTTTGGCATGAAATCGCCAAAAGGTAAATTCACAAATGTTCAACCCGATCATTTCTATTAGTGACTCGACTCAGTATCCAATCTGCGTTTTACCAGTGTCCACTTCAGCTGCCCTCATCTGTTTTTATCTCAAATCCAAAATCCAAAATCCACTTTATTTCTACAGCACATTTTACAAGCAAAGCCCTTTCCAAAGTGCAGCGCAGAGATCAGAAAATGAACACAACAAAAAGGGAAATTGCTAAAACTTGGTCACTCCAGCAATAAAACAATAAAACCAGTTAAATCAAAATAAAAGCAAAACCATAAAAATCATAAAATAGCAGTAAGTAAGTAAAATAAATAAAAGACACACGACTCACACGGTGTTAAAAGCCAGAGAGTAAAACAGTTTTAAGACGCTGTTGGGACGTGGGGGGGGGCAGAATGTTCCAGAGTTTGAGTTCGGTCACAGAGAAGGTCCTGGACTCTTGATTTTAAGTCTGGTTTTAGGTCCCACGAGCCGGAGCTGGACCTCAGACCTCCTATCTGTTTTAAATATTCTTCACCTATAGAATGTTGTGATGTATCTGAAGCTCTTTAAAAGCTCTTTTGTTGGTCAGATACTGTTGTAGTCACAGCTGTCCTGGGGCAGACTGACAGAAGTGAGGCTGCCAGTTTGAGTCAGGCCCCTCTGACCAACACCGACACTCACACCGCTCGTACTGGGCAGTGTGGGTGAAGTGTGTTGCCTAAGGACACAATGTTTGCATTAGATCCACTACTGCTCCCCGTGGCCCCATCCAAGTCCTGCCCAGACCCGACTCTGCTCCGAGCTCTTCTGGGGGGAGGTGTGTCCATGTTACAGGATTTATCAGAGCCGAGTTTCTCTCAAAGATTCAAAAGTGAATTATCACAATCAGAACTTTTAGGTCCCTTTTTAAATGGTCATAAAATCCACTTAGATTCATGTATTTTTCTACTTTCAATCTACCCAAACATGTGAATAAATGTACAGTACACATCCAGGTCCTCACAAAAATATATTAAAATAATTATTTGGAGCTGTTATAGACTGAGAATAAGTGTAAGAAATACTTTCAGAAAAAGTCTTGAGGGAAAATTTGGGGAAAAATCTATAATTTTGCTATTTCCCATAATCTGAAGGTTCAAAATATTTTGTTTACTAAGTTGGATTTTGAGTTTTACGACTGCTAATTAACATAAAAGCATAGCCAGTCTAATCAAATTAAAATTCTCTTTATTTGAATGGATCTGAATGGAAAAAATGGAAAAAACAAGTCCCATATTAATAAGCAATTTAGAAGGATTAGAAGTCAAGATCCAGGTTGGTAAACAAAATATTCAGAATCAGCACCTTCAAATTATGTTTTAAAAAATAATAATAAAAATGTTTACCAATTTTTCCTCAGATTTGCCCTCAGGATTTCTCTTGTGTGAAAATAATCCAGGTCTTTTAGAGTCTGTCCCACTGTTTTTTTCAGCCTGTGTTTCTTTGAGAAGGAGGTGAGCAGAGGTGAGGATCTTCAGATGAAAAAACACAGTTAGAAGTTAAAATAAATAGAGTTTTAAATATGTAACCTGTGTATAAATGCACCTTGACAGTGTTTCGTGTGTGTGCTGTACGTTTGCCTCTCTCGCTCTGGTCAGGTGCGCCCCTGTCAGTTACAATGGGATCACATGAACTCCGGTTTCTAAAATTGGTCCAAAAAAAAAAAAAACCCTGATGATTTTTGCCGCTGGGTTTGAATCCAGTCAAAGTCGTGTGAAGGATTTCCGTCACGCCAAAGTGGAAAGTGTTTGATTTAACGGTTTATTGCTCCAGAGGTGATAAACTAAACCTGTGTGTATCTGTGTTTAATCTGGTTTATCTGATTTACTGGGAGCAGTGATGCAGACAGAAGGAGCTGTGTGGGTCACTGCGTTTAAAGGTGCACTGTGTAACTTTTCAGGTGGAGGGTTTGTCAGATGCTTTTCTCCATGGAGATGTCATTGCTTTGTCTAGAACGGGCATGTCCGAGCTCTGGCCCTCAGGCTTCCAGGTGAACTGGCCCAAATGACCTTCAGTACTTTTACTACAAGTTATCTGAAAATGTACCTTGATAAAGCCAATATCTAGTATTTCGTGTGTACCTTTTGTAGGCTTGAACAGAGGTCTGATGGCTCATTCTGACATGTTAAAAATGCACATATTTCAATTATTCACTCTGCTGTCCACCAGTCAGTGGGCCTCAAACAGCCTCTGCTTCATCTGCGTTTTGACATGTGGTAGGGATGGGCATGATTAGTCAATTAATCGATAATTGATCATTAAGAATTTCATCAATTACGTAAATTTTTATCGACAAACCGAATGTAGGTTGCTGTGCGTAGTGTAGGAAGACCAAACAGGTGTGTACATGTGTCTCTGCATCAGAAGGAGCGAGACACAAACAGTGGGTCAGTCTGTAACGAACCGAAGCACAAATGTGGATTTAACCAGGATTTGTACAAGAAATTCCACACTTTCCGTTGCGTTGGGACAAGTGTGAGTCCATGTGCACAGTGGATAAAGCAGCACATATGTTTCTGTGTCCAGTGGGAAAAAGTTTTACCAGGTGAGAGTCGCTCAATGTGGATGACGAGGCCCCGCCCCCCTCCCCCCGTACGCTGTCCTGGTTTTGACAAACACAAATCTGGTCACACTGACCTGTATTCACCTGAGTCATGTCTTTTAATCCAACACAAGTTGAACCACATCAACGCACAAGAGCTGGAGTTTTTTATCTTCGCTGAGTTTATGCAAATTAGTGATGTGGTTTTAAGTTTCTTTTCTGTGAGATTTGAACAAAACTGAATTAAACACATTATAATAAACGGGCTGATGTGGATCTAGAGTCGTTACGGTTTATTTGTCGTAAAGTTGAATTTATTTATGCAGATTAGTAGTGCAGCTAGTAATAATAATGATGATCATTTTAATATAAAAACATTAATGATTAATCGATAATCGATCGTTAATTCTCTTGACGATCGATTAAGAAAATTTCATCGAATGCCCGTCCCTAACATGTGGCCCTTGACGAACAAAGTTTGGACACCCCTGGTCACCTGTAGAATGTTGTGATGTATCTGAAGCTCTTAAAAAACACCCAAAACACTTTACAGAGCAGTATTCATTCACTGTTGGTCAGATACTGTTGTAGTCACAGCTGTCCTGGGGCAGACTGACAGAAATGAGGCTGCCAGTCTGCACCGTCAGCCCCTCTGACCAACACCGACACTCACACCGCTCGTACTGGGCAGTGTGGGTGAAGTGTGTTGCCTAAGGACACAATGTTTCCATTAGATCCACTACTGCTCCCAGTGGCCTGATCCAAGTCCTGCCCAGACCCGACTCTGCTCCGAGCTCTTTGGGGAGGGGGGGGGTCACAGTATGACATTAAGCCTTCCAGACCGACGGTATCGTATATGATACCAGGGGACATGTTTTATAAAATCCTGCATAACCTTCCAACCATTAAAGATAGAAACTTCCTTTTTTTTCCCTTTAAAAACCTAGAGTTGTGCCTCTCAGAGCAGATTTCGGGCATTATCCTCTGTCACTCGCTGCCTGATGATGCAGGAAAAAACGAGTGTCTTTGTTTTCCTCCAAACTCAGTCGCTCCGTCCATTTTGATTGGCCCAAACTTTGCCAAAGAGTGTAGTGAGTCAAAATAGTCGATGCTCTGAGCGTCTGTGTTTGTAACAGTTGAAAAAGTCTAAGTGCAGAGATTTCTCTAATAAATGGAAAATTACGCTGCATATCCCTTGTTATTTTTATTTTCAGGTTTATTTGAGTCCAAATGTCCAAATCCAAATGTAATAAACCACATGGAAATACAGGAAGTGATGTGGCTCTCTTTCCATGACCTGCACCAGTCAAGTCATGGGGCCACTGCACTTTTTTTGTTCTGTTTTGAGGCAATAAGGAGATTTTTATTTTATTTACACACTTGATATTTTGCACTTTTATAGCTAAGGCCCTAAATTAAGCATTTTTTGATGTCCAAAAATTGTTTCTCCATGTTTGTGTGTGTTTTGTATGAAAGAGTGTGAATTTTATTTTCCATTTCCTTTTTTTTTGTATTTCTGGTCCTGTAACTTTTATCACAACCAGATGACACAGCTACAGCAGCAGATTGTGAAATAACAGGTTGTACTGAAAAAAGGATGTGTAACACTTCATTAGGGGGTAAAACTGGGAGTTTTAAACGCAAAATTATGAAAAAAATCCAGGCGAGGTCTGGATGGGTCTAACCTTTTTATCTTGATTTTTGAGCTATAAAACTACCTTTAATTGAATAAATGTAAGGTAGATCTGTTTAATGTCACACTGGAACGTTCCAGAAGCAAGACGGTGACAAACCTGCAACCAAAAAGTTACACAGTGCCCCTTTAAAGTCCACAGAAGAGTCCACATTTGATTATTTTGTGATTTATTTGAGCTGTGATCGGTGAAAATCTGCCTTTTCCTTTGCAACACCATCATTTACTGAAAGATTTTAAACTGGAATCGATTTTGCCACTTTACAAGATCAAGAAAATTGCAAAAAAGTGTAAAAAAGTGCAGCGATACAAATGGTTTTTTAATGTGGTCTTTCGTGATGTGGCTGTTTTGTATTGACCGCGTCGCCGCTGCTTCTGCCGCTCGCGCTCGATTGAAAACGACATTCTGAATCTCAATGGGGCCTGCGGGGAAAATAAAAGTAAAATAATAAAAAAACACGGGACAAGAGAAGAGCGTGAGTCAGCTGAGGATGTGGTGTTTTTTCTGCAGATGTAGTAGTAATAGTTTTCTTCCTGGGCTCCCGTGAGTCCAGTTTGGGTCGGATACGCAGAGTTTTGATGAGTTTCGATGAGGTTCGAGAGCTTTTGCCGCGGTCGTGTGAAAAATTATGTATCTCTTGATGATAAATAATGAAACTATTTGCAAAGCCCGATGAGTTTTTGGAATACACACCAAGATTTATGCGATCTCCCTCCAACGTTAGACCCAGAATGTTACAAAGCTCCAAGTTTATATCCGCAGTATCTAAAGTGAGAAGGTGACGACTCATACCTCCATGTTCACGAATTTGTTGCTTCCTCACAACATCAGCGAGCAAAAGGGAAGAGAAGTGTTTACATCGAAGGGTCTTTGTAACAGTTCATGTATTTAATGAACAAACCAAATGAGTTTTAGTCTATGTTCACACTGCAGCCTAAAGTGAACCAAATCCGATTTTTTGGCCTCTATGTTCCTGTATCTGATCTTTTAATGACGTCTGAACGACACAGATCAGATTTTTTCAAATGTGACCCAGGACACTTGGATATGTGCTCCTGAAACCGACACATATCTGATCTGAACGGACAGGTCACATTCATCCGTCACAAATGTGCACAAACGTTCTTCTCGTCAGACCAAAATTGTGTCTGAATTCCGTGTGAGTGAAGCAGAGAAGCACAGAATCCCACACGTTTCTTTCTACGGACGTCGCTGCCGCTGCTCCACAAAACGCCACGTCCAAAAACCTCGTCCTTCTCCTTCTCAGTCTCCTCCTTAAAACAAATCATCTGCTCATGTTCTGGCTCCGGTACGAGAGGAACTTTAAAATCTCCAGGTGCTCGATGCTGCGTCCATGTTTAGGCGACTTCTGTAAACACTTAACACGCTCGCTGTGTGTGACGTCGTCGTGTCTCCAGTGTCACATGCGGGACACTTTTTAAAGTTCACACTGGAGTCACATTCGAGTCGCATTTAACCGGAAATGTGAACGACCTCACAAACTTCAGGCTGCAGTCTGAACGTAGACTTAGGCTGCGTTCAGTCTGCACCTGAAGTGACCCAAATCTGATTTTTTGGCCTCTATGTTCCTGTATCTGATCTTTTAATGACGTCTGAACGACACAGATCAGATTTTTTCAAATGTGACCCAGGACACTTGGATATGTGCTCCTGAAACTGATACATATCTGATCTTTTGACATGTGACTTCAGTCTGAATGGCCAAAGTGCATTCATCCACCTACACGTTCATCAACAAGACACAAACGTACACTATTCGTTGCTTCTGAAGTCAGACGAAAATTGTTAATTAAATCCTGTGTCACTGAAGTGAAGCACATCTCCACTCACCACTCTTGGCTCCGTCTCCACATCCACATGTTCCTTTCAACAGACTGAACCACAAAACACCACGACCAAAAACCTGGTCCTTCTCCTTCTCAATCTCCTCCTTAAAACAAGTCAGTTGTTCATGTTGTGGCTCCGGTACGAGAGGAACTTTAAAATCTCCAGGTGCTCGATGCTGCGTCCATGTTTGGACAACTTCCTGTAAACACAGAGACGCTCGCTGCGGTTGACGTCGTCGTGTCTCCAGTGTCACATGTGGGACACTTTTTAATGTTCACACTGGAGACACATACAAGTCACATTTAATTGGAAATGTGAACGACCTCGAAAAAACATCGGATTTCACAAAAAAATCGGAATTGAGCGTTAAGCCCTGCAGTCTGAACGTAGACTTAGTTACAAGACCGAAAGTGTTTCAAGAAGATCAGCTAATCACTATTTTAATTTAATCAGTTGTAGTCGATATTTTCCTGTGGAGGTTTGGCTTCATTTACTCAAAGACAGATTGAGGGAAATCTTTCCACGATAGAAATTTCCCTCACACCGCGCCGCCTTTTCACGACCAGTCGACCTGCAGCACGTCTTTTGTCCAACATAAATGTATTTTGTGGACTACAGCCGTACAAAAGTGAATGAAACCCTGTGTATTTCCTCTTGTTTCTTTGTTTATTCTTCTGTTCTTCCAGCTTGTGTTGCCTGTGCGTCTCCTGCAGTGGGAGGGCGAGCGGCTCCACACTCACCCACTCCTTCACAACAACATTTATTTTGCGCAGAAAAGACACAAACATGAAAACATTAAACTTACATATGAAGCTTCAGCGAGCGAGTACGTGTTTTTTTTATTTTTTTAATGCCGTACTGTGGAATATTACAGCCCAGTGCAAGAAACAAAACCGTCCATTCTGCTGTTGCCATGGAGATAAATATGTTTAAAGACATATTTGCTGAATTCTGAATAAAAATAAATTTATTCTGAATAAAAATTAATACCATGTAAACGCTGAAAAAACAGATAATGATTCGTTTTTTTTTTTCAGTTTTCGATTTTGTGTTTAAATGAAGAATAGAAAAAACGGATCACGGACTAAACCAAGACTAAACCAGGACTGAACCAGGACTGAACCAGGACTAAACCAGGACCAGGACTGAACCAGGACTAAACCAGGACTGAAACCAGGACTGAAACCAGGACTAAACCAGGACTGAAAACCAGGACTAAACCAAGACTAAACCAGGACTGAACCAGGACTGAACCAGGACTGAACCAGGACTAAACCAGGACTGAACCAGGACTAAACCAGGACTAAACCAGGACTGAACCAGGACTAAACCAGGACTAAACCAGGACTAAACCAGGACTGAACCAGGACTAAACCAGGACTAAACCAGGACTGAACCAGGACTAAACCAGGACTAATCCAGGACTAAACCAGGACTGAACCAGGACTCAACCAGAACTAAACCAGGATTGAACCACGACTGAACTAGGACTGAACCAGGACTAAACCAGGACTCAACCAGGACTCAGACCGGGACCAGACCGAGACCAGGACCAGGACTGAGACCGGAACTGAGAACGGAACCAGACCAGGACTGAGACAGTGACCAGACCAGAAGTGAGACTGGGCCCTGGTTCAGTCTTGGTTCAGTCCTGGTTTAGTCCTGGTTCAGTCCATTATCCGTTTTTCCCCCGTTTTTCATTTAAACACAAAATCGAAAACTGAAAAAAAAAAAACGAATCTTTATCTTTTTTTTCATTTTGGTTTTGGAGACAAATAATGAGTAAAGCAGGTGTTTTTTCGTTTTCTTATTTTTGGTTTTATTTTGGAAAACGAATGAACCGATGCTACACGGACTGTTGAAACATGCAACTTCCTGTTTATTTTAAGAACTTTGAACCGTTCAAAAGATCCAACATTTACATTTTCTGAATTGTTTTTTGCCGTTTCTTTCCTCACTTATGAATATCCGTTTTTTTTTTTCTCGTCTCCAGTTGCTGAAGGATTTCCCGGACGAGCTGCGCGCCGACATCGCCATGCACCTGAACAAAGAGCTGCTGCAGTTGCCGCTGTTCGAGTCGGCCAGCAGGGGGTGTCTGCGCTCCCTCTCCCTCATCATCAAGACGTCGTTCTGCGCTCCCGGAGAGTTCCTGATCCGACAGGGCGACGCGCTCCAGGCCATTTACTTCGTCTGCTCCGGCTCCATGGAGGTGCTCAAGGACAACACGGTGCTCGCCATCCTCGGTGAGAAACGCTCGGGTTAAAGCTGCGCCACGTAACTTTTCTGCTGAAGGATGGAAATGACGCTGTTTTCTGATCAGTTCTAATGTCGTTTTCTCGTCGCAAACAGACCTGGAGTTGTGTTTTTATTTCATTCACACATTTAACACACAACTCTGCAAACTGAAAATACTCCACTGTGTTTTTAAGATCTAAGACACTTTTACTAGAATCATTTGGATCATTTCAGCCTTTATGTTATTATTCCCACGGTCATGGAAATCCTGGAAAACTCATGGAATTTGAGTATTTCTTTCACACAACTCCAGCGTTCTGTTATGGATGGACCAGCCATAAAACCATCAGCGGTCCTGGTCTAGTCCCGGTTTAATCCTGGTTCAGTCCTGGTTCAAACCTGGTCCAGTCCTGGTTTAGGCCTGGTTCAGTCCTGGTTCAATCCTGGTTCAAACCTGGTCCAGTCCTGGTTCAGTCCTGGTTCAAACCTGGTCCAGTCCTGGTTTAGTCCTGGTTCAGTCCTGGTTCAGTCCTGGTTTAGTCCTGGTCCAGTCCTGTTTCAGTCCTGGTTTAGTCCTGGTTTAGTCCTGGTTTAGTCCTGTTTCAGTCCTGGTTCAGTCCTGGTTTAGTCCTGGTTCAGTCCTGGTTCAGTCCTGGTTCAGTCCTGGTTTAGTCCTGTTTCAGTCTTGGTTTAGTCCTGGTTCAGTCCTGTTTCAGTCCTGGTTCAGTCCTGGTTCAGTCCTGGTTCAGTCCTGTTTCAGTCCTGGTTCAGTCCTGGTTCAGTCCTGGTTCAGTCCTGGTTAGTTCTGGTTCAGTCCTGGTTCAGTCCTGGTTTCAGTCTGGTTTAGTCCTGGTTCAGTCCTGGTTTAGTCCTGGTTCAGTTCTGGTTTAGTCCTGGTCCAGTCCTGGTTTAGTCCTGGTTCAGTCCTGTTTCAGTCTTGGTTCAGTCCTGGTTCAGTCCTGGTTTAGTCCTGGTTTCCTGGTTCAGTCCTGGTTCAGTCCTGGTTCAGTCCTGGTTCAGTCCTGTTTCAGTCCTGGTTTAGTTCTGGTTCAGTCCTGGTTCAGTCCTGGTTCAGTCCTGGTTCAGTACTGGTTCAGTCCTGGTTTAGTCCTGGTTCAGTCCTGGTTTAGTCCTGGTTCAGTTCTGGTTTAGTCCTGGTCCAGTCCTGGTTTAGTCCTGGTTTAGTCCTGGTTCAGTCCTGTTTCAGTCTTGGTTCAGTCCTGGTTCAGTCCTGGTGTAGCCCTGGTTCAGTCCTGGTTCAGTCCTGGTTTAATCCTGGTTCAGTCCTGGTTCAGTCCTGGTTTAGTCCTGGTCCAGTCCTGGTTTAGTCCTGGTTCAGTCCTGGTTCAGTCCTGGTTTAGTCCTGGTTCAGTCCTGGTTCAGTTCCTGGTTTAGTCCTGGTTAGTCCTGGTTCAGTCCTGGTTCAGTCCTGGTTTAGTCCTGGTTCAGTCCTGGTTCAGTCCTGGTTTCAGTCTTGGTTTAGTCCTGGTTCAGTCCTGGTTCAGTCCTGTTTTCAGTCCTGGTTTCAGTCCTGGTTCAGTCCTGGTTTAGTCCTGGTTTCAGTCCTGGTGGTTCAGTCCTGGTTCAGTCCTGGTTCAGTCCTGGTTTAGTCCTGGTTTCAGTCCTGGTTCAGTCCTGTTTCAGTCTGGTTTAGTCCTGGTTCAGTCCTGGTTTCAGTCCTGGTTTAGTCCTGGTTCAGTCCTGGTTTCAGTCCTGGTTTAGTCTTGGTTCAGTCCTGGTTTAGTCCTGGTTCAGTCCTGGTTAGTCCTGGTTCAGTCCTGTTTCAGTCCTGGTCCCTTTTCAGTCCTGGTTCAGTCCTGGTTTAGTCCTGGTTTGGTTTAGTCCTGGTTCAGTCCTGGTTCAGTTTCAGTCCTGGTTCAGTCTGGTTTAGTCCTGGTTCAGTCAGTCCTGGTTCAGTCCTGGTTCAGTCCTGGTTCAGTCCTGGTTTAGTCCTGGTTTGTTCAGTCCTGGTTCAGTCCTGGTTGGTTCAGTCCTGGTTTTAGTCCTGGTTCAGTCCTGTCAGTCCTGGTTTAGTCCTGGTTCAGTCCTGTTTAGTCCTGGTTTAGTCCTGGTTTCAGTCCTGGTTCAGTCCTGGTTCAGTCCTGGTTTAGTCCTGGTTCAGTCCTTGGTTTCAGTCCTGGTTCAGTCCTGGTTCAGTCCTGGTTTCAGTCCTGGTTCAGTCCTGTTCAGTCCTGGTTTAGTCCTGGTTTAGTCCTGGTTTCCTGGTTCAGTCCTGGTTCAGTCCTGGGTCCTGGTTTAGTCCTGGTTCAGTCCTGGTTCAGTCCTGGTTCCAGTCCTGGTTCAGTCCTGGTTTTAGTCCTGGTTCAGTCCTGTTTCAGTCCTTGGTTTAGTCCTGGTTCAGTCCTGGTTCAGTCCTGGTTCAGTCCTGGTTCAGTCCTGGTTCAGTCCTGGTTTAGTCCTGGTTTCAGTCCTGGTTCAGTCCTGGTTCAGTCCTGGTTTAGTCCTGGTTCAGTCCTGTTTCAGTCTTGGTTTAGTCCTGGTTCAGTCCTGGTTCAGTCCTGGTTCAGTCCTGGTTCAGTCCTGGTTTAGTCCTGGTTCAGTCCTGGTTTAGTCCTGGTTCAGTCCTGGTTCAGTCCTGTTTCAGTCTTGGTTTAGTCCTGGTTTAGTCTTGGTTCAGTCCTGGTTTAGTCCTGGTTTAGTCCTGGTTCAGCTCGCTGGTTGTGGTGTGTTTATTGTTTATTCTCCTCTAATGTCTGTGGCTCTTTGGTCTTTTTCTAGATCTTCTCTTTCTTCTGGATAATAATGTCGTTACATCACTGAATAGTCGTCTCTGATTGGTCGACTCACACCTGAAGACGCGCCCCAAAAACGCAGGACGTCCCCAGACTAATAATAAAACTCAGACGTGTGAATGAAACAAAACACAACTCAAGGTCTGATTTTGACGGAAACGTCATTAAAACACGACTTAAACATCACATGGGTCGATTTTGCGTAAATACAGGATCTTTAAACATTACAAATCACTCCTGTATTTTATTTTTCGGTAATAAATTCAAAGTCAGACCAACTCCTCACGTTATTTAACCTTCCTCTGCCTTTGAGTGAGCAGAGCCGTGATGGACGCGCAGATTAGAGCTGATTGTGGCGCTCGCATAATCAATTAGCGACTGCTCCCTGGACACGCTCATTAAACACTCAACCTCGTCCACCGTCACAGCGCCGCGTCTTTCTCCTTTAAGCTTTAATATCGCACAACAGTGACAATAAAACGTGTACGAAACAGCCCAGATTCACACGTTGCAGCTGAAGCTCTGTTCGTCAAATTAATCTTTAGTCTGAGTTTTATTTCAAGACAATCTGACGAGAAAGAACTGATTTACAGGTGGAATCACAGGTGAGCTGATCGGTGCCGTTAAACAAGTTTAAATCCATCTATTATCTTAAAACCGTTTGGTACTGTTCCCTAAAGTGTGAGTTGTGTCACCGTGGCAACTTCTAAACATTCCTCCAATAGAAATATGTGTGAAGAATCCCTCAGTCCACGGCAAATGAGAAATTCAATTTGTCAACTGGACAAACGTTTATTTTGGTCGAAAATGTTTCATTCATCCACATTATGTACAATAAACACGTATAAAAACACAATTACAAAATAAAGTGTTACAGAGCTTCAGTGTAGAATGGCTTTGTTCCATAAACAAATAATTAAATGAATCCATCACGCTTGACTAAGACAATAAATATTAAATATATTTAAAAAAAACACATGATTTTTTCCAAGACAATGTACTAAAATTAACAGATAAATTTAGTTCTGGTCAGACGCTGGTGGACACTTCCTTATATCTGCCTGAAGGAGGAGCTAACTACACTGAAACTACTCTGAAACTAACACACCTACACGTTTACGGTTTCTGTTTGTTTTGTTTTATTTGTTTTAGTTTTGAGGATGGAGTTGTAGATTGGAGTTAGATGATGGCTGAGTAGGCGTTTCAGTTCAAGGAAGGATTATCGTTCCTAACAAAAACAGCTTCTTTAACACTGCCCACTCCCACCTGCTCCCACCCACTCCCGCCCACTCCCACCCACTCCCGCCAGCTCCCACTGGCTCCCCACCCACTCCTGCCACTCCCACCAGCTCCCACCTGCTCCCACCCACTCCCACTGGCTCCCCACTCCACTCCCACCCACTCCCACCGGCTCCCACCGGCTCCCACTCACTCCCACCCCACTCCCGCCCGCTCCCACCGGCTCCCACCGGCTCCCACTCACTCCCACCCGCTCCCGCCCACTCCCACCCACTCCTGCAAGCTCCCACCAGCTCCCACTGGCTCCCACCCACTCCTGCCCACTCCCACCAGCTCCCACCTGCTCCCACCCACTCCCACTGGCTCCCACTCACTCCCACCCACTCCCACCGGCTCCCACCGGCTCCCACTCACTCCCACCCACTCCCGCCCGCTCCCACCGGCTCCCACCGGCTCCCACTCACTCCCACCCGCTCCCGCCCACTCCCACCCACTCCTGCAAGCTCCCACCAGCTCCCACTGGCTCCACCGGCTCCCACCCACTCCTGCCCGCTCCCACCGGCTCCCACTGGCTCCCACCCACTCCCACCCACTCCTGCCCGCTCCCACCGGCTCCCACTGGCTCCCACCCACTCCCACCCACTCCTGCCCACTCCCACCCACTCCCACCCACTCCTGCCAGCTCCACCCACTCCCGCCCGCTCCCACCGGCTCCCACTGGCTCCCACCCACTCCCACCCACTCCTGCCCACTCCCACCAGCTCCCACTGGCTCCCACCCACTCCCGTCCGCTCCCACTGGCTCCCACCCACTCCCACCCACTCCTGCCCGCTCCCACTGGCTCCCACCCACTCCCGTCCGCTCCCACTGGCTCCCACCCGCTCCCACCCACTCCCACCCACTCCTGCCCGCTCCCACCGGCTCCCACCCACTCCCACCCACTCCTGCCCGCTCCCACCAGCTCCCACTGGCTCCCACCCACTCCCACCCACTCCCACCCACTCCTGCCCGCTCCCACCAGCTCCCACTGGCTCCCACCCGCTCCCACCCACTCCCGTCCGCTCCCACTGGCTCCCACCCGCTCCCACCCACTCCCACCCACTCCTGCCCGCTCCCACCGGCTCCCACCCACTCCTGCCCGCTCCCACCAGCTCCCACTGGCTCCCACCCACTCCCACCCACTCCTGCCCCTCCCACCAGCTCCCACTGGCTCCCCCACTCCTGCCCGCTCCCACCAGCTCCCACTGGCTCCCACCCACTCCCACCCACTCCTGCCCGCTCCCACCTGCTCCCATCGGCTCCCACCCACTCCCACCCACTCCCACCGGCTCCCATTGGCTCCCTCAAAGAACTACAATATTTTGTCCCATTCCCGCCTGCAAATCCCACAGGTTGGAGACATTTGCTTTCTTAAGCTCTGTCAAACACGAATATGGGAAAGGAACGGTCTAAAATGTGGCAAGATTAGACCAGAGCCGCATATTAATCTGCTTAAAATGTTTTTTATTAATGCCAAATAAAATATCCAGCACAAATGATGTATGATAGACAAACATGAATCATTTGTATATTTTACTCTCATATTTAGTTTGCGGGACGGCAGACTGAGGTCCTGTGTTGCTCTCTCGTCTGTGTTGGTTCATCCTCTTGTGAAGTGGCTCGGTGTTTTGTCCTTCGTTTGGACCAGTTTCCGTCTTAAAGTGTTTGTAGGTTTGAAACAGACTGGGATCTCATGTTGTCTGAAAATCCTCTGTAGTTTTTCCCATAGAAATACATGTAGACCACCCCCAGTGTGATGTCACGTTCTACAATTCGCTCATGTTATAGTTTCAGACGTTGTGCAGGGGTTTTTAAAACTCTAGGAGAGATTCACTGTTTTTAAAATGTCGAAACTTCTGCAAACTTCATAAATGTTGAAGCTCATTATTTGTTTGAGATCAGCTCCACAAACGTGTCATATTAATCTTACGGTTTTAAAGTCCTTTGAGATGAAACACTCGCGTCTTTGGGGCTGATTAATGGCTCCACTTTCTGAAGTCATCGTGTGAAAATCATTTTAGTGACGGAGAAGAGGCTGAACTCTGCGTCCCTGTAATTACAGAGATATGAGCCGTAAACCAGGTCAACAAATCTGACAGTTACAGAGGAACGTCTCCAGGTCTGTTTAAAGAGACAAGGTTACACTGTTTTCTCCGTCCTGGTCTAGTCCTGGTCCAGTCCTGGTCCAGTTCTGGTCCAGTCCTGGTCCAGTCCTGGTGTAGTCCTGGTCCAGTTCTGGTCCAGTCCTGGTGTAGTCCTGATTTAATCCTGGTTCAATCTTGGTGTAATTCTGGCCCAGTTCTGGTCCAGTCCTGGTGTAGTCCTGGTCCAGTTCAGGTCCAGTCCTGGTGTAATTCTGGTCCAGTCCTGGTTTAGTCCTGGTTTAGTCCTTGTTTAATCCTGATCTAGCTCTCGTCCAGTTCTTGTCCAGTTCTGGTCTGGTCCTGGTTTAGACCTGGTTTAGACTTCGTTTAGTTCATTGTTTAGACTTTGTTTAGTCCTGGTTTAGACCTCGTTTAGACCTGGTTTAGTTCTGATTTAGACCTGGTTCAGTCCTGGTTTAGACCTGATCCAGTCCTGGTTTAGTCTTGGTTTAGACCTGGTTTAGTCCTGGTTTAATCCTGGTTTAGTCCTGGTTTAGACCTGGTTTAGTCCTGGTTTAGACTTGGTTTAGACTTGGTTTAGTCCTGGTTTAGTCCTGGTTTAGACCTGGTTTAGACCTGGTTTAGTCCTGGTTTAGTCCTAGTTTAGTCCTGATTTAGACCTGGTTTAGACTTGGTTTAGTCCTGGTTTAGACCTGGTTTAGTCCTGGTTTAGTCCTGATTTAGACCTGTTTTAGACCTGGTTTAGTCCTGGTTTAGACCTGGTCCAGTCCTGGTTTTGTCCTGGTTCAGACCTGATTTAGTCCTGGTTTAGTCCTAGTTTAGTCCTGGTTCAGTTTTGGACACATGTATTGTAGTCTATGGTTCAAATCGATTACGTCACATATCACACACCCCCTCTTAAAAAAATCCCCACTGCGCCTCTGATCTCCATGGAGACAAAGTTCCACAGTGCACCTTTAAACTCTCCTCCACACTCGTCCCCGTGTCCCTGATCGTTCTGTGTTTTGTGTTTCGCGTCTGTCGGTTTTGGAGCGACGACATCTGCATCTGCACAAACACATGAAACACACTGAGCCGATACCGGCTCCGGCTCTGGCTCCGGCTCCGGCTCCGGCTACGGCTACGGCTCCTGCTGCGGCTCCTGCTGCGGCTCCGGCTGCGGCTCTGGCTGCGGCTCTGGCTCCGGCTGCGGCTCTGGCTCCTGCTGCGGCTCCGGCTCCTGCTGCGGCTCTCTCCGGCTCGGCTGCTCTGGCTCCGGCCCTGCTCCGGCTCTGGCTCCGGCTCTGGTTCCGGGCTCTGGCTCCGGCTCCTGCTCTGGCTCCGGCTCTGGCTCCGGCTCCTGCTGCGGCTGCGGCTCCTGCTCTGGCTCCTGCTCCGGCTCCGGCTCTGGCTCTGGCTCTGGCTCTCCGGCTCTCTGGCTCCGGCTCCTGCTCCGGCTCTGGCTCCGGCTCTGGCTCTGGCTCCGGCTCTGGCTCCGGCTCTGGCTCTGGCTCTGGCTCCGGCTCTGGCTCCGGCTCCTGCTGCGGCTCCTGCTCTGGCTCCTGCTCCGGCTCTGGCTCTGGCTCCGGCTCTGACTCTGGCTCTAGCTCCGGCTCCTGCTGCTGGCTCCGGCTCTGGCTCTGGCTCCGGCTCCGGCTCTGGCTCCGGCTCTGGCTCTTCGGCTCTGGCTCTGGCTCTGGCTCTGGCTCCTGGCTCTGGCTCTGGCTCTCCGGCTCTGGCTCCGGCTCCGGCTCTGCTCTCTGGCTCTAGCTCCGGCTCCTGCTGCGGCTCCGGCTCTGGCTCTGGCTCCAGCTCCGGCTCTGGTTCCTGGCTCTGGCTCTGGCTCCGGCTCCTGGCTCCTGCTCTGGCTCCTGGCTCCGGCTCCTGCTCTGGCTCCGGCTCTGGCTCTGGTTCTGGCTCCGGCGCGTAAAGCAAACGACCGACTGTTTTATTCATTTTAATGACGTCTAAATAATAAACCACAGAGAGTCGGCGTCGTTATCGCGGCCGCGGTGAAGTAGGATGTGTATTTTTGGATCCGAGTCGTTTTTTTTGTTTTTTTTGTAGGAAGGACGCGGGATTCGAGAGTCGGGGAAAGCCCTGTTTTCCTCTGACCCAGATTTTGAAATGCCAAATGAATCATGATCCAGCCGGCGCAGCTCACTTCCTCCGTCGCACTCGCATTTTAATATTTCCATGTTTACTTCGTGTTTTCAGGTACAACTTCTCGGTTCATTGTTTTGTTTTTTTTAATAACGTTTAATAAATCATCAGAGAACAAACGCACGACTTCTACTAAAATCAGAGGTGGTTTGTGAGTCGTGACTTCAGCTCGAGTCAGATTTGTGTCACTATTTTTAGGACTTGGGACTTTGACTTGAAGCTCAAAGACTCGGGACTTGACTTAGGACTTGAGGCCTGTGACTTGAGAAGACTTGATGCTTCTCCCAAAAATATAATAAAATATATATGTTTTTTGGAAATATTAGTTGATAAATGCAGAACTGAATTTTACAAAAACAAACTGGAACGTGTCGCTCTCACTTCTGGTCGTTACTTGGGATGGACCTGAAGTACTGTGATACTCAAAAGTACTGCAGTATTTACAGTACAACATCATAAAACAGAGAGAACTACAAAGAATATGATCCGTCCATTTCACTCCAGACACACGACAAAATAACTGCACTTTTAAATCTTAATTCTTTCTATTCTGACTGTGATGATTCACACTAAGAAAAAGTTGCATTTCTACAACTATTATATAAATACTCATATATATATAAGTACAATTTAATTTAAAAATTCATATAAATCGCAAAAAGGCGGGAGAGGGGCACAGATTAGCCCCGGTGGCACAGTTTGAAGGATTGGTCAAATGTAGACACTCACATGGGATCAATAGGGTCGACCCGAGGCTTAAATTAACCTTAAATTAACTTGATGTGTGACTTGAGATCTGTGCCGTGTGTCAGTCGACCGTGTGCTTCTCTGATTGGTTAATCAGCCTGTCAGTCACGCCCGTCGCGGAGGTGGCAGAGACAGTAAACGGCTCCTGAGGGGACGTGGGTAATGTTGGTGTTTTTACAGTTTCTAGAACATGATGACGTCTTTCCTTACATCGTATTTGACCAGGAAAAATCCACGAGGTGTAGATCAGGAGTGGAGCCACTTGAGAAACAGAAAATATTGTGGAGGCCAAAATGTTTAACTCAGTTCTGCAGAATATTAATTATATTTCTTGAAAAGCCTGGAGCTGCTCAGACTGGGAAGAGTTTATGTTCTGACTAAACAATGAAAAAGTGAGGTTCCCTTACAGAAAATGTCATTTAAAAACACCTCTGAAATAAAAACAATGCAGCTTTTAGTCCATGCATGAGGTCAAATTATAAAATATGTTTATTTTGTTTTTCATCATCCCGAGTTTGGAGCTAAGATTTTTTATGTGGAGCGACAACAAAACAAAATCCCGTTTGTTAATGTGAGAGGAGCAGAAGACAAACAGACTGAGCTGCACTTTCTTGTTCTTGTCGTTTTACAGCAACATCACGTCTTGGTCTCTTTGCAGTGGAAGGTGTTTCTTGGTGAACAGTTGGAGCCTTTCACTTTGGCGTTGACTTTTTAAATTCGTAACCGAGGTTGAGCGAGAGATCGGGATCCCGCTTGTCGTCGCTCCACATACAAAATGTTCTCTGTAAACTCGGGATGATTTTTTAGTCAGTCAATGTTTCCTTTTTGGTTCTTCCTGTGGATCAATCCTGCCCATCACCTTCACCTTTCACTATTTTTCAATTCCGTTGGGAAGAGAAACAGTTTGAACGGAGGTTTGCAGTCACACACATCTGATTCACTTTTGCATTTATGAAGTTCACAAACACATTTCTCAAGTCGTTTTCCGCTGTTTGGATCCAACAACCACAACAATTAACAATGTTCGAATCCCAAAACTAAAATATGACAATATCAGAACCAGAAACAAAACCGATATGGTTCAGAAGACTTGAAAAGATCAACTTTGACAATAGACACATCCCACTGGGAAAACAAACGAATCACTTTTTCGGAAAATCCTTCCCAGTGTGGACTGTGCAATGACCGGAAGTCCGAGATTTGTGATGTGTGTATAGAACGTGATTTTCAGGATTTAAATGGTCGCACTTTCTTTTCTTTTCCCGTGTGTCGTTATATCTCCGTGTAATCCCTTATCCATATTGGTTGTTTGTGTTTTCCGGCTTTCCTGCCCTCACTCTTCCTCTTTCTCTCTCTCTGTGTTCAGGTCGGGGTGATCTGATCGGCTCCGACTGCCTGACCCAGGACGAGGTGATAAAGACGAACGCGTGCGTGAAGGCCCTGACCTACTGCGACCTGCAGTACATCGGTCTGCGGGGGCTCTCCGAGGTGCTCGCGCTCTACCCCGACTACGCCCAGAGGTTTGTCAGCGAGATCAGGCACGACCTCACCTACAACCTCCGCCAAGGACGCAGCGGACAGGTAAACCACGACCGAGAGAAGAGCGACACTCACAAACAAACGCTTACGCAGATCTCAAACTGATGGGCGTCGTGTTTTGGCTTATCAGGTCTGATTTGAGTCTTCAGCGCCAAATTAGACCCGGGATAGTCCGATTTTAGACCTGGTTTAGCCCCAGATTAGACACGGTATAGTCCTGTTTTAGACCCGGTTTAGCGCCAGGTTAGACCCGGGATAGTCCTGTTTTAGACCCGGTTTAGCGCCAGGTTAGACCCGGGATAGTCCTGTTTTAGACCCGGTTTAGCCCCAGATTAGACCCGGTATAGTCCTGTTTTAGACCCGGTTTAGCCCCAGATTAGACCTGGGATAGTCCTGTTTTAGACCCGGTTTAGCCCCAGAATAGACCCGAGATAGTCCTGTTTTAGACCCGGTTTAGCCCCAGATTAGACCTGGGATAGTCCTGTTTTAGACCCGCTTTAGCCCCAGATTAGACACAGAATAGTCCTGTTTTAGACCCGGTTTAGCCCCATATTAGACCTGGGATAGTCCTGTTTTAGACCTGGTTTAGCCCCAGAATAGACCTGAGATAGTCCTGCTTTAGACCCGGTTTAGATCTGACGATACTTTGAAATCCAAATATTATCTTAGATGCGCAAAATAAATGTGCACCACTTGCCCAAAACACTTTTCTCCATGGAGTTTATTATTATTTCTTTGTCTGGAATGTTCCACAGTACGGCATTAAACCTTTCTATCTCCATGGAGACCAAACCTGACCAAGTTACGGGTCAGATCTGTGGAGAGGCGACCCCCGATCACAGCCAGAATTAAGTATTTTTGAGCTATAAAACCACATGTAATAGAATAAATGTAGATGTTAGAGCTGTTTAAAGTCACACTGTGGAACATTCCAGGCAGAGCGATGGCATCTCCATGGAGAAAAGCACCAGAAAAGTTCCACAGTGTACCTTTAATTGCCAGTTACATTTCAACTTAGTAATAAATAAATGATGTTTTGCTGCATGTTCAATGGATGCGATGTCAAACCAGGACTAAACCAGCTTTTATTTTATTATGTTTTAGTGCATTTGCTATATTTATATTAAGAGCTCTCACTGGATAACTTCTTCTTCAGTTTTACTCTTTGTCAAGTCAGTATTTCCATCTAATAAACCTTACACACAATGTTTTTGATGTAACGGTACAAAAATCAGGGTTCATTTTTGGTTCAGTTTGGGAACAAAATGCAAAACCGTTTGTGTTTTCATTAAGGCAAAAGTTTGTTTGAACATGAGACAAACGGGAAAATAAAATAAAGTCAAAGTGCTGCTTGGTAAAACTAATAGGTTCAATAAAATATTCTCAAATAATCAACAAATGTTTGAATATTATAAAAAAAAAAAATCCTTGTAAACAGTCAAAATCAAAATACAAATACTGCAATACCTCGAGTACTTCAGCCACTAAAGTAAACGCAGTAATCTCAAGTTTTCAACGAAGGAAACAAAAGATTCACAAACACAGACGCAAAGCTCAGACTGATAAACCACAAAAAGAAAAAAAAACAACAACGAGAGATTAGAAAGTTTTACAAACCAGGACTAAACCAGGACTGAACCAGGTCTAAACCACCACTAAACCAGGACTAAACCAGGACTAAACCAGAACTGATATTGCTCTGAAGGGGAGTGACTTAGCACAGAGAGCAAAGGGAGGGGAGACTCAGATCATCAAAAACAAATGTGAAACTTACTAAACATGTTAATATGTTGTCGTTTTTTTGGCGTATACAGCATTTTCAAAACAATAAGAAGAACGTGGTGATCTAAATCAGTGTGTGTTACAGTTAAACCCCAGAGAAGTATAATACTCCCGCTTTAAATATCCATAGTTTTCCAGCTATAATGTTATTTGATAATCCAGTAGAATAACCTTATTTAAATTCATGTCCTGTCCCCTGACCCTTCCCCTTGCACCAGTATTTGGAAAAGGATTAACCATCTGTCTTTGCGACGCTCGGAAAAAAACAAAACAAAACACAGCGCGATAAACACGGCGGCGTTTTTACAGTGAGCTTTCCAGGTTAACGCACGCACGGATTAGCATATGCATACCGTCAAGAGTACTGTAGAGCGAGCTGCTAATTAGAGCATGCACGCCAAAGAAGCACCCAGGGACCAGAGCGGCGCTTTGGCGAGGTTTAAAACGAGCTGAGCCTTTACTGGAGTCGTTATGTAATCGCCCGGCATCACACTGGACTGGAATATGAACGAGGAAATGTGCAGGGTTAGAGATTTAACAGGATTCTGGTTTTGGTTTTTCGGCAAAGCGATTTGGGGAAAATATCTCAGTGCATTTTTGTGATTACATTTGCGGTTTTAATTAGATTCTGTTCAAGGTTTTCGCTTTTTAATGTCCAGAGGAACGGACAAAAAGACTGAAATCTGAACTGACAAACTAAAACAAGAATCACTTTAACAACTAATAATTTTCTTTGTGGATCAATAAAGTCTAACTGTTGGTAACACTTTATGATAATTTATTTATTTTATTTCCATTTGTAGCCCCTCGGCAGGTAACACCACAAATTTAACGAGGAAAAAAATGCAAAAACAAGTGACAGATTTAAACTGAAAGTGTCCACAAGTCTGTTTTTCCTTTAGCCGCTGTTTCAAGTGGGATTTAAAAGTGGCAAGTGCTGGAGTCTGTCTTACTGATAAAGCGAGAATGTTCCAGAATTTAGAGCCTCTGACTGAGACACACTTTGTCTGAATGTGGATTGTCTGTGTGGAGCTCACAGTTCCCCCGGACTGTGGCCCTAGTTCCCACTAATGGTCTTTGTTTTAATAAAATCCTGTAACAGAGGGGGCAGCAAGTCCATGCAAAACTTTATAGGTAAAACATCCATGTTTAAAATCAACAAAAATTTAAAATTAAAATTAAGCAGGTTGTACTTGTCTAAAATAGTGCAGTGGTGAAATGAGAGTGGTTTCTTGTCCAGTATTTTTATGGCTTTTTAAAGTCCCCATCTCATGCAAAATCAACTTTTCAGAGTTTTCTACCTTCTCAGAGTGATGTGTGGGCCTTGTATTTGTCACTGAAATGTTTTTTTAGATTGATTCGGCGTTTTTTAAACAAATTGCAGCGTATTTCTGCCACCCTCCCACGTAACAATGAACTAAAGCTGCTACAACGATGACGCGGCAGATTCACCTATGACACACCCGCCACCCGTGGATGTTTCTGTGAGAATTGGTGGATGTTACAGGTCGGTTTGTTTGGATGTTACAGGTCGGTTTGTTTGGATGTTACAGGTCGGTTTGTTTGGATGTTACAGGTCGGTTTGTTTGGATGTTACAGGTCGGTTTGTTTGGATGTTACAGGTCGGTTTGTTGGATGAGGTTTTGTTTGGATGTTACGGTCGGTTTGTTTGGATGTTACAGGTCGGTTTGTTTGGATGTTACAGGTCGGTTTGTTTGGATGTTACAGGTCGGTTTGTTTGGATGTTACAGGTCGGTTTGTTTGGATGTTACAGGTCGGTTTGTTTGGATGTTACAGGTCGGTTTGTTTGGATGTTGCAGTGAGGTTTGTTTGGATGTTACAGGTCAGTTTGTTTGGATGTTACAGGTCGGTTTGTTTGGATGTTACAGTGAGGTTTGTTTGGATGTTACAGTGAGGTTTGTTTGGATGTTACAGTGAGGTTTGTTTGGATGTTACGGTCAGGTTTGTTTGGATGTTACGGTCAGGTTTGTTTGGATGTTATAGTGAGGTTTGTTTGGATGTTACCGTGAGGTTTGTTTGGATGTTACAGTGAGGTTTGTTTGGATGTTATAGTGAGGTTTGGTGGATTTTACAGCGAAGTTTGTTGGATGTTACGGTCAGGTTTTGTGGATGTCACAGGTTAGTTTGTTTGGATGTTACGGTGAGTTTTTTTAATTTTATTTTATGGTGAGATTTGTTTGGATGTTACTGCAAGGTTTGGTCGAGGTTACAGCGCGGTTTGTTTGGTTATTACAGTGAGGATTGTTTGGATGTTTCTGTGATTTTTTTTGGATGTTGCGGTGAGGTTTGGTGGATTTTTCAGTGAGGTTTGTTTGGATGTTACATGTTGGTTTGTTTGGATGTTGCGGCGAGGTTTGGTGGCTCTTACAGTGAGATTTGTTTGAATGTTACAGTGAGATTTTGTGGATGTTACTGTGAGGTTTGTTTGGATGTTACAGGTCGGTTTGTTGGATGTTACGTTCAGGTTTTGTGGATGTTACAGTGAGGTTTGGTGGATTTTAGAGCAAAGTTTGTTGGATGTTACGGTCAGGTTTTGTGGATGTTACAGATTGGTTTGTTTGGATGTTACGGTGAGGTTTTGTGGATGTTACATGTCGGTTTGTTTGTATGTTACGGTGAGGTTTTGTGGATGTTACAGATCGGTTTGTTTGGATTTTACGGTGAGGTTTTGTGGATGTTACGGTGAGGTTTTGTGGATGTTATGGTGAGATTTGTTTGGATGTTACTGCAAGGTTTGGTCGATGTTACGGCGAGGTTTGTTTGTATGTTACAGTGAGGGTTTTTTGTATGTTTCTGTGAGGTTTTTTGGATTTTACAGCGAGGTTTGGTGGATTTTACAGTGAGGTTTGTGGATGTTACAGTGAGGTTTGTTTGGATTTTGCGGTGAGATTTGGTGGCACACATCAGATGCCTCGGGGGGGAGGAGCTGTACCTGCTTGTCTCTGATGTGAAATGCTTTCCTCAGGTGGGACACAGAGCGGAGCAGCACTAATGCACCAACACAGGCTTTTAGGGAAATGGAGCACTCAGACGACGACGGCGGCAGCGGAAGACTCCAGCTGAATCATGTCTCACCGTGAAATTATACACAACATCTCATACATCACTATTACACCAGCTAAGTACTACTATCTGCCCACTTAATGAAGTAGCAGTAGTACTAGTAGTAGTGGTGGTAGTCGAAGTAGTAGTAGTTGTTGTAGAGGTAGTGTCAGTAGTAACAGTTTTATTAGTTTTAGTAGTAGTTGTAATGTAGTAGTGGTAGTAGTTCTAGTAATATTAGTAGTAGCAGTAGGATTAGCAGTAGCAGTAGTAGTAGTAGTAGTAGTAGTAGTAGTAATTCTCATTTTTGTGTATATAGATGCACATTTCTTGTCGATCGTCATGTTCTTTACTGAGAAGTGTAAATGTTGGTGCAGCAAAACTTGAATTTCCCCTGAGATCAACATAGTCTCTCTCTCTCTCTCTCTCTCTCTCTATCTATCTATCTCTTCTTTCTGTGTATCTCTCTCTATCTCTTCTCTATCTCTTCTCTCTCTCTTTCTATCAATATCTCTATCTATCTATCCCTGTCTTTCTTTCTCTCTCTGTCTCTTTCTCTCTATCTCTTCTCTCTCTCTCTGTCTCTCTATCTCTCTGTCTATCTAACTCTGTTTTTCTCTCTCTATCGCTGTCTCTCTCTCTCTCTCTCTCTTCTATCTATATCTATCTATCTATCTATCTATCTATCTATCCCTGTCTTTCTCTCTGTCTCTATCTATAGCTCTCTATTGTTCTCTCTCTGCCTTTCTTGCGTGTCTCTCTCTATCTCTTCTCTCTCTGTGTCTCTTTCTCTCTATCTCTTCTCTCTCTCTGTCTCTCTCTATCTCTCTCTTTCTATCTATATCTCTCTCTGTCTATCTAACTCTGTTTTTCTCTCTCTATTGCTGTCTCTCTCTCTCTCTCTCTCTCTCTCTCTATCGTTCATTCTCTGTCTCTCTATCTCTTCTCTCTCTCTCTGTCTCTCTTTATCTCTCTCTTTCTATCTATATCTCTCTATCTAAAGCTCTCTATCTGTCTATCTCTGTCTTTCTCGCTCTCTATCTCTTCTCTCTCTGTGTCTCTCTCTATCTCTCTCTCTCTCTCTGTCTCTGTCTCTCTCTCTCTCTGTCTCTCTTTATCTCTCTCTTTCTATCTATATCTCTCTCTATCTAAAGCTCTCTATCTATCTATCTGTCTTTTCTCGCTCTCTGTCTATCTCTTCTCTCTCTGTGTCTCTCTCTATCTCTTCTCTCTCTCTGTCTCTTCTCTCTCTCCTGTCTCTCTCTATCTCTTCTCTCTCTCTATCTCTCTCTGTCTATCTATCTATCTCTGTTTTTCTCTCTCTATCTCCATCTCTCCTCTGTCTCTCTGTGTGTGTGTGTCTCTCTCTTTCTAACCCTCTTCTTTTCTTCTCTCTCTCTGCTTCTCTCTCTTCTCTGTGTCTCTCTGTCTCTCTCTCTCTCTCTCTTCTCTCTCTGTCTTTCTCTTTCTATCTCTCGTTCTCTCTATCCTCACTTTGAATGATGAATTTGCATTTAAAGGTTTAGTATATCACTGTTTTTTAAATTAATTTTTTTTAAAATAATTAGTCACTTTCATTTTTTTTTTTTTTTTTGACGCTGTGAGTCTCCCCTCCCTTTGCTCCCCGCACTAAGTCACTCCCCCTTCAGAGCACCATCACACAGCAACACAACACAATCATCTCTAAAGAAACTTGAGCAGCATCGCGTCAGGTTTGTGAAGTTGTAGCGCACGGTTTCGCGTCACGTTTTCGTTCACGGGGAGAGATCGCTAGATTACTCAGACATGTATTCAGGCAGGTTTTTGATGAGGAAACATGGAAAAAAAAAACTCCCAAAAAGTCACCACATCACCTCGAAATCATAACCGTAATATTAAATCCAAGTGACCCAATTGGCGCGTTAAAGCGACGTTATCGTCTGGAGCGCGGCGAACCTCCAGAGACGGGGTGAACGCGGCGATGTGGGGCTAAAAATAGAGCTGTCATCTGGGCGTGTGTGTGTGTGTGTGTGTGTGTGTGTGAGGACGGGGGGGGGGGGGGGTCATCCCTGGTTGTATAAATATAGAGACACACAGACAGATGGAGACGGGACGAAGACGACCGCGGGGCAAAGATGTTACGACCACGTGAGTTTAAACGCACAAACACGCTCGAAAACACAATCACACACACACTTAAAGACAACACAACGCACCGACACGCTTATTTTTAAAGCTGCATTGTGGAACTTTTCCGATCGAGAATCCGTCAAACGTTTTTCTCCACGAAGAGTTTCACACGTTGGTTTATTTAACTTAAATTATTTCTGATCTGAAATGTATCGTATCGAATTGAAATCGCGCTGTATCGTGTCGGCAACTTCTTAATGATACCAGGTTACAGGGCAGATCTGCGGAGAGGCGACACCGCTCACTGTCAGAATGTTTGATTTTCTGGCGTTTTTGAGCTGTAAAACCATCTGTAATTGAATAAATGTGAAGTAGAGGTGTTTAATGTCACACTGCGGAACATTCCAGACAGAGCGATGGCGTCTCCATAGAAACATGAAGGTGTTGGACCCCAGAGTTTATAGTTTTGCCTCCTGGTTGGACTCGGGGGGCAGATGTGACGTATGAAGATGTAACTGTTACCGAGCAACAATAATGTTACTGAAGGTTTAAACTGTGAGAAAAATGATTTAATTGTGAATAAATTTGAAGTTTGATTTCAGAACCTGATCCACAATAAAACTGAAGTCAAACTGTAGAACAGATCAATACTGATTTATTTACACAACAAAATGTGATTATAGTATTTTCCTTCAAAATCCCATGTGGCCTTAACCAGATCTAAACCACATCTAAACCAGATCTAAACCAGATCTAAACCAGATCTAAACCAGGACTAAACCAGGTCTAAACAAAACCAGATCTAAACCGGATCTACACCAGGTCTCAACCAGGTCTCAACCAGGACTAAATCTGCTCTAAAACAGGATTAAACCAGGACTAAACCAGGAATAAACTAAACCAGGTCTAAACCAAAACCAATTCAAGTCTAAACTAAGACTAAACCAGGACTAAACCAGGTTTAAACCAGAGCTCAACCAGGACTAAACGAAACCAGGTCTAAACCAGGTCTAAATCAGGACTAAACAAAACCAGATCTAAACCCAGTCATAAACCAGGTGAAAAACCAGGTCTCAACAAGGACTAAACGAAACAAGAAACCAGATTTAAACCAGGTCTAAACCCAGACTAAACCAGGACTAAACCAGATGTAAACCAGATCTTAACCAGGTCTAAACCAGGACTAAACTAAACCAGGTCTAAACCAAGTTGAAGCCAGGTCTAAACCAGGACTAAATCAGGTCTAAATCAGGTCTAAACCAAAACTAATTCAAATCTAAACTAAGAATAACGCAGGATTAAACCAGATGTAAACCAGGATTAAACCAGGTCTAAACCAGGAACTAAACCAGGATTAAACCAGGTCTAAACCAGGATTAAACCAGGATTAAACCAGGTTTAAACCAGGACTAAACCAGGTCTAAACCAGGTCTAAACCAGGACTAAACCAGGTCTAAACCAGATGTAAACCAGATCTAAACCAGGACTAAACCAGGATTAAACCAAGTCTAAACCAGGACTAAACCAGGTCTAAACCAGATGTAAACCAGGATTAAACCAGGTCTAAACCAGGACTAAACCAGGTCTAAACCAGATGTAAACCAGGATTAAACCAGGTCTAAACCAGGTCTAAACCAGGACTAAACCAGGATTAAACCAGGTCTAAACCAGGACTAAACCAGGTCTAAACCAGATGTAAACCAGGATTAAACCAGGACTAAACCAGGATTAAACCAGGTCTAAACCAGGACTAAACCAGGATTAAACCAGGATTAAACCAGGTCTAAACCAGGTCTAAACCAGGACTAAACCAGGACTAAACCAGGTCTAAACCAGGATTAAACCAGGTCTAAACCAGGTCTAAACCAGGACTAAACCAGGATTAAACCAGGACTAAACCCAGTCTAAACCAGGACTAAACCAGGTCAGTGTGTATATTCTAGTCTCTGTGCTCTTGTTCTTGTTCTGGTCCATCTCCAGATCTTTCTAAAGGTTCTAAAGGTTCTAAAGGTTTAAAGGTTCTAAAGGTTTTAAAGGTTCTAAAGGTTCTGCTCTGTTCTGTCAGTGGGACTTTCGATCTAGTTTCTATTTACACATATTTTTAATCAGATTGTTGACACTTGTGAAACCGTCCGCCGCCCAAACCTCTGTCGTCTCTTTCTTGAGTCTTTCTTGTGGTCTTCCTTGTCTCTGGTCCAGATCCACACGTGCGTCTGTTTTATTTTTAGCTCGTGGAGGTTTAAATTTAGCTGCGGTTTTGCCTGGAGGGAGCGAGCGATGAGGAGGAGGAGGAGGAAGGACGTGTCGGGGATTTCACAGCCGCGTTAAAGGAGGACGTACTGTTTACTGCCCCACGTGCTTCGTCATATGTAAATGATTTGATGTTCACGTGGTTGAAAGCTGCTGTAACGTCAGCTGCGGCGTTCAGAGTCTGCGGACGGAGGAGAAGGCGAGCGTGAAGAAGATCGACAAGAGTGGAGCAGCGGTTTTACCCGCCGCACGTTACAAAGAGATTTAAAGAGGGGATTTTTACCCACGTAAAAACAAGAAAAACAGAACGAGATCATTAAAAAAAAACAAGAAAAACAAGAAAACTGAACAGAATCATTAAAAAAACAAGAAAAACTGAACAGAATCATTAAAAAAACAAGAAAAACTGAACAGAATCATCATCACGGGCGTCGATAAAATGATTTTCTGATACAAGTTTTAATGTTTCCTCATAACAAACAAACCTGGACTAAACCAGGACTAAACCAGGACTAAACCAAGTCTAAACCAGAACTAAACCAGGACTAAACCAGGACTAAACCAGAACTAAACCAGGAACTAAACCAGGACTAAACCAGGACTAAACCAGGAACTAAACCAGACTAAACCAGGACTAAAACCAGGACAGGACTAAACCAGGTCTAAACCAGGTCTAAACCAGGACTAAACCAGGACTAAACCAGGAACTAAACCAGGACTAAACTAAACCAGAACTAAACCAGAACTAAACCAGGACTAAACCAGGACTAAACCAGGTCTAAACTAGAACTAAACCAGGACTAAACCAGGACTAAACCAGGTCTAGACCAGGACTCTCTAAACCAGGTCTAAACCAGGACTAAACCAGGACTAAAACCAGGTCTAAAACTAAACCAGGAACTAAACCAGGACTAAACCAGAACTAAAAACTAAACCAGGACTAAACCAGGACTAAACCAGGAACTAAACCAGGACTAAACCAGGACTAAACCAGGACTAAACCAGGTAGGACTAAACCAGAGGACTAAACCAGGACTAAACCAGAATCTAAACCAGGACTAAACTCAACCAGATCTAAAGCAGGACTTAATTAAACCAGGTCTAAACCAGGTCTAAACTAAACCAGGTGTAAACCAGATGTAAACCAGGACTAAACCTGGTCCAAATCAGGACTAAAACCAGGTCTAAATCAGGTCTAAACCAAGTTTAAACAGGTCTAAACCAGGACTAAATTAAACCAGGTCTAAACCAGGTTTAAAACAGGTCTAAACAAGGTCTAAATGAGATATAAACCAGGACTAAACCATCAGGACTAAACCAGGTCTAAACCAGGTTTAAAGGTGTGAATGAAATAAAACACAGTTCCATTGTTGTAACATGACTTAAATCTCACAGAGTCACTTTTGTGTTTTGTGTTTTATGTTTTTGTTTTGTGTTTTGTGTTTCTCTATTAACCAGACTCGGTCCTGTTCGTCTTCACATAACTCGTCCTGTACCTTATAAGATGAATGTTCTCCTTCCCTGTCGTCTGCAGCCCGGGACTTCAGTGTTTTTTTGGTTTTCTTTGAGTCCGGACGCGGCTGCTTCGTGTCACAATCAGAGATAACCTTTTAAACCTGCTCCAAATGAGCCTCGCTGGATTTACTCTGAATGAGATTCTCTGTGATAAACTGAATGGACTCAGACGCTGGAGCCGATTCTGTGAATGACTCCGACTTTTACACGACACACGAGCTCCTCCTGCTGGACAAACAACAGCACTACACCACATCGCAGAACATTGACTTTACATTTTTCCAGCGGTGATGAGCTCCTTTACAAAACAAAAATGCCTCCGCTCCATCCACCTTCACCCCAAAAACTGTAAACTCAAGCCTGACCCACCGAAAACACGCACAGGTGGCATTTAGATTGTTTGTTTATTTAAAAAAAAAAAAGAAAAAAAATCACAAAATCCCTTTCAGTACAAACATAAAGGCGCCAGTCCAGTGAAAATCTGTAAAATTTGATGTTTTTTTTTAACGCTGTTTATAATCAACTACAGAACATGAATCACAGACTATAACTGAACCAGGACTAAACCAGGACTAAACCAGGACTAAACAGGACTGAACCAGGACTAAACCAGGACTAAACCAGGACTGAACCAGGACTAAACCAGGACTAAACAGGACTGAACCAGGACTAAACAAGGACTGAACCAGGACTAAACAAGGACTGAACCAGGACTAAACCAGGACTAAACCAGGACTAAAACAGGACTAAACCAGGACTAAACAAGGACTGAACCAGGACTAAAACAGGACTAAAACAAGGACTGAACCAGGACTAAACCAGGACTAAAACAGGACTAAAACAAGGACTAAAACCAGGACTAAACCAGGACTAAACCAGGACTAAAACCAGGACTAAACCAGGACTAAACCAGGACTAAACCAGGACTAAACAGGACTAAACAGGACTAAACCAGGACTAAAACAGGACTAAACAGGACTAAACCAGGACTAAACCAGGACTAAACCCAACCAGGACTAAAACTGGACTAAAACAGGACTAAACCAGGACTAAAACAGGACTGAAACCAGGACTAAAACGGGACTAAACCAGGACTAAAACAGGACTGAACCAGGACTAAAACAGGACTAAACCAGGACTAAACAAGGACTAAACCAGGACTAAAACAGGACTAAAACAGGACTAAACCAGGACTGAACCAGGACTAAAACAGGACTAAAACAGGACTAAAACGGAACTAAAACAGGACTGAACCAGGACAGAACCAAGTCTAAACCAGGACTAAACCAGGACTAAAACAGGTCTAAACCTGGACTGAACCAGGACAAAAACAGAACTGAACAAGGACTGAACCAGGTCTAAAACAGAACTAAACCAGGACTAAAACAGGACTAAACCAGGATTGAACCAGGAGAAAGTCAGGACTGAACCAGACCTAAAACAGGTCTAAACCAGGACTAAACTAAGGACTAAACCAGGTCTAAACCAGGACTGAACCAGGACTGAAACAGGACTAAACCAGGTCTAGCCTTGTGAGTCTGATATTATTGTGAGACTTTTGACGATAAAATATCACGATATTTTGGTTATTGTTACTTTTCTGCTGCAAAGTTTCAGTTAAAGAATATTTTAAATTCACAAAATCTGATGTTTTCAAAGGACAGACACAAAAATGAGACGAACTAAACCAGATCTGAAGTGAAGCAAGAAACACAAACCTTTAAATCATTTCACATTGTCACTTTATGCTTGTATCGTGTTTGTGTTTTGTTTCCTCACGTCTCTGTTTTCTTTCGTTTTTTTTTCCTTCAGGACGATTTCGAAAGCAACGGGGGCATCGCCAAAAAGCTGGCGTCGATCCGGGAGGACGAGGAGGGCTCCAGCTCCGAGGGATCTCCCAGAATGCCTTCGGGCAGGACGTCCCACGGTCTGCGCTCCCCCCTCCGCTCGCCCCTCCTCCCCCCGCGAGCCTTCAGACCCCCCGCCGACCCGAGCGCCCGACCCGTCACCCTGCAGATCCCTGTGGTCAGCCTGTCCTGCCCCCAGACGCAGCTCAGCACACGGTACGACACACACACACTCACATTCAGGTGCATTTATGCTCCTCTAACACACACATCATGAATCCTTGGAAAACCCGAGTTAAATTATTGTTTTTTTGTCTTCCAGGTTTGTGGACGGAGGTGAAAACCAGAACTCGTCCAGATATGATTTTTCTCCGAGCGCGAGTCACAGTTTTCCTCCCAGTCCAGACGCAACGTCTCCAGGTTCATTTTACTTCCAACACACAGATTATTTAAAGTGTGAATGACAGATTTTGTAAGATTCTCACATTTTTTTCTACTTCATTTGAGAGGAGTGTACACGGTTGCTATGGTAACAGTTATTGAATTCCCTCGTGTGATGTCAGGATTTACAACCAGGAAAAAGTCAAATCTGAAAGCAAAAAACGGCAAAACCGGGAAAAAAATGTTTGTTAAAGGTGCACTATGTAACTTTTTGGTGGTTGGGCCCGTCACCTGCTCGTTACTATGGATACGTCATCGCTCTGTCTGGAATGTTCCACATTAGGAGTTTTCAGGCCGACAGAGAATCGTGTTGGTGTCGGTGGAGAGCGTCAGGTTCCCAAAAGGAACTAAGTAAAACTTGTTTTTCTAAGCAAATCATGACGACACAGAAGACGTCAGCTCGTTCATCCAGATTCACACAGGAAAATAAACAAACTAAGAGCAACTGAAACTATCACGTATGAAATGAAAAGTTTTAATTCTACAGAAACTCTTCGGTCCCGTTGGTTTTTCATGTGTCCGTGTTTCCTGATGAGATTCCATCTTTGTATTTGGCGTCGCTGTCGTCGTCTCCACAGCAGATCCATGTTGTGTCAGAGTTTGGTGCATAAATAAACATAAATAATGATTTATATAAATACAAACTCTCACTGGTGTTGATGATTTGATCCATGATTGTTATTTTCCTCCTGTGACGTCTGTTTTCATGTGGTCTTGTTTTTATTTGGTGGTAAATCCACTCTGTCGATGACGCGTCTTGGGTTCATGTAAATAGTTTGATCGCGGCTCGTTCTCCGGTCAGAACTTTAGTTCCCAGTGGAACTGGAGCAGGAACCGACACGATAACGACACCGTTCAGACCTGAAAACAGCTCAGGTGACATAAAACAGCTCGACTTTACATTTATTCAATCACAGTTGGTTTTATTGCTCAAAAATCCCTAGAAAAACAGACATTGTGACTGAGCGGCGTCGCCTCTCCACAGATCTGACCTGGAACTTGGTTTGGTTTCCGTATAGATAGAAAGTTAGATTGTTTAATGCCACACTGCGGAACATTCCAAAGCAACAGCATTTCCAAGTAGAAAAGTGTTTGATGGACCAGAAAAAGTTACACAGTGCACCTTTAAATCTTCAATATAAAGAGTTGAGTGTTTTTGTGTCGTCCACAGTGGATCCTGAGGCGGCGGACGCCATGAGAACAATATCCAAACTCAAACATGAGGTGAGATGCAAAACATAATTACACAGTTGAATTTTTTTTAAGTTAAAACAATTAAGAATAAATATACGATTTATATATGACAGATTTAAATAAATCTCTAATTTCTCAAACCTCTTTGGTGTTTTTCCAGATGAGCGCTTTGTCCCGTCAGGTGACCAGCGTCAGTCAGGAACTACAGGAAGTGACACGCCTCCTCAAGCCCCTCCTCCTCAGCCCTTACACGGCGCTGACCACGCCCCTCACCAACATAACCCCGCCCCCGAGCCACCAGTCGTCCCACAGCGTCTCGCCGGCGCCGGACTTCCCGTCTGCGCACGCCGCCGCCACGGACTCGACCAAAGACTCGACGTCCGACCTCCAAAACCCAAACCTAACCCGACATTTCTCACACGATCTCCTCATTTCTCCGAGCAGGAAGTTGTCGCGTTCTTCCGCTCCGTCGTCGCTCACCGGCTCGCCGAGCGAACGCGACGCCCAAAAACTACACTCCTCTTCAAATCCGACTTTATCGACGACGCTGCTCATCGATCTGGACGCTGCCGACACGCAGGCCATTTCCTGGTCCAGTTTACGGTCTCCAGCTCATCCAGATCCTTTTTTAAGTGTCCACGACATTCCGGCGACGCAGTTTAGTTTAATCGACGAGGAAACGCCGGTGATTTGACCCGGAACGTTTGAACGATTTGTGAAAAACGAGCGAAGCATGCACATTTTAAATACGTTTACTGCATGCGGATCGACTTGTAAAATAATAACGTATTATTTTAGATACTAGACGATGCTCACAAATTGTTATTTCTTGGTGGTTTTTGAAAACATCCAAGGAATTTTGTGTCATGAAATCCATATTGTGATAAAACTGTCAAAAGTTTCTGGGTTTTTTTGTTTTTGTTTGTTTTTTAAAGGTGCTGTACATGATTTTTACGGCCGAAAAATGTGAAAAACTGGTTCGTTATAAACAGTTTGCAGTGCTCCAAAGTTGTTATTCCGAGTCAGAGTGTCTTGACTGTTCTCCTGAGGCCAGAGCGGCATGCTAACAGCGCATTTCCTGATTATCGGCCAAGAAAATGTGTTATAATTTGATGCAGAGAGTTCACAGAAAACATTTTGACCTCGACAGCTGCTTCAACATGAGATCTGTGCTGAGGTGAGTCAAATTTTACTTAAATACATGAGGGGGAAATCGAGTCGAGGCCTCAAAAAATGAACAATGTCGGAAAAATTAACGAATCCAAGAGTCCCGTGTTTTTCCGAAGATGTTTGTGGAGGCCTAAACTCTTCACGATTACGTCACAAACCAGGAAGACGTTTGGAAACATGAGACGACGACGACTCCCGGTGTCGTTCTCGACAAAACCCACTGAAGTCCAGGGTTCCCACGGTCATGGAAAAGTCATGGAATTTTTGGTTTCGTACAGATACAGATATGTCATTCAAACAACACATGAACACACACTTTTTTTTTTCATTTTTATGCAGATAAAACATAACTAATAAAGTTAACAAACATAAACAAATCACTCAAGAAATAGGAGTAGCATCATACAATATAATAATAATAGAATGATAAAAAAAAATACATGTTTTATCCCTCTCAGAGCGTCTAGATCAGTGGTGCTCAATACGTCGATCTCGATCTACCAGTCGATGGCCAAGGTCGTGTGTGTAGATCGTCGTGTCTCGTCTCGGACTCGTGTTTGGACTCGGTCTTGTCTCTCACTCGAGGTCTGACACTCAACAAGTGTGATCATATTTCATTGCGGCCGCTGCTGTTGGTAATAAACTTGTAGCGGGTGCAGGAGCGTGTGGGGCGTCTCAGTGCAGCCTGTGCGCTCATTTGAAACCCGCGGAGACTCTACGGCGCATCACAAACACACACGCTCCCTATGCACGGCTCGTCTGCGACAGCGTGTGCCCTCGTGTACCAGCGTGCGTCACAGGGCAGGTTCAACTTCCTAAACATCCTACCTGTCCATCTGCCTCACGTCAGCACGCCGCCCCTCGCCTTTTCACGCTCTCGCTCCTTCCTGCGTACAGCGAACACAAGCCCCTCCCACAGTGCGGCTGATTAGAAGAACAAGACCAAACGTGAAGCAAAAACCAGTCTAAATTTGTGTTCCAGTGTTGGCACAAAGCAGGTCTACAGCATAGAGCGGATCTACAGAACAGACCTACTGCCACATTTGGCTGAAGTTTGTGTAACAAAAGTGACAAATGCATCTGTGTTTGTCACGATGTGCGTTTGGTTTGGTAAACGTGCAGAGGCTGGTAAATATCACTGCAAAACCACAAAAGAATGAAACTCCAGTTTGGAACTTTAAAAAACAGGTTTAAAAATCTTCCTTCACTTTTTTCACAGTTTTGTGTAAAGTGCCAGAGGAAGTTCTCTTAAAGAAGAGGTTCTCAAACTGTGGGGGAGGGTCCAAAAAAGGGGCACAGAGTGTTTCAGTGCAGTTTGTTTGACTTTGTATTAGGTCGATCATTTTGTAAGTAGGTCACATGATGAAAAAGTGTGAACACGTCTGAACTAGAAAAACCAAATACACAACAGAACCTGCCCATGTTTCTCCGACGCTGCTGAAGTCGATGACATGTCGTGCCCGGTGTCATGGCGGCGTAGGTACCGTTACCATGGGGACACGTGACGATGCAAAGACTCTATTGCCAAATCTTGCCAAATATTTGATAAATCCGATGTTTTTGCGAAGTCGTTCACATTTCCAGTTAAATGTGACTTGTATGTGTCCCACATGTGACACTGGAGACACAACGACGTCAGGAGCCTAAACTCTGGGCTAGTCTCCAAAATCCGGTCCAGTTCTTGTTAAAATGGACAGATTACATGTCCACGTCAGAGGAACTACACAGACCATGATCCTTTGCTCCGTTTCAATGCAGACGACAAGAAGAAATAACAGTTCTAACACTTTTAACTCTTAATTATTTGTTTTTTTTAGAAGTTTTGTCAAGTCATCTTAAGAGGACTTGACTTGATGAAATGGACTAAGACTTGGGACTCGACTTGGATTTAAGGCCTGTGACTTGAAAAGTACTTTTAAATCTGAATTCTTTCTGTTCTGTCGAGACATTTAAAAAGGAAAAATTAACTAAATTAATTTCTATAATTCTTACATACGATAAGCTGGTTCAGTCCTGGTTCAGTCCTGGTTTAGTCCTGGTTTAGTCCTGGTTCAGTCCTGGTTTAGTCCTGGTTTCAGTCCTGGTTTAGTCCTGGTTCAGTCCTGGTTCAGTCCTGGTTCAGTCTGGTTTAGTTCTCCTGGTTCAGTCCTGGTTCAGTCCTGGTTTAGTCCTGGTTCAGTCCTGGTTTAGTCCTGGTTTAGTCCTGGTTAGTCCTGGTTCAGTCCTGGTTTTAGTCCTGGTTCAGTCCTGGTTTAGTCCTGGTTTAGTCCTGGTTTAGTCCTGGTTCAGTCCTGGTTCAGTCCTGGTTTAGTCCTGGTTCAGTCCTGGTTTCAGTCCTGGTTTAGTCCTGGTTTAGTCCTGGTTCAGTCCTGGTTCAGTCCTGGTTTAGTCCTGGTTAGTCCTGGTTCAGTCCTGGTTTTAGTCCTGGTTTAGTCCTGGTTCAGTCCTGGTTTAGTCCTGGTTTAGTCCTGGTTCAGTCCTGGTTCAGTCCTGGTTTAGTCCTGGTTCAGTCCTGGTCAGTCCTGGTTCAGTCCTGGTTCAGTCCTGGTTTAGTCCTGGTTCAGTCCTGGTTCAGTCCTGGTTCAGTCCTGGTTTCAGTCCTGGTTTAGTCCTGGTTTAGTCCTGGTTCAGTCCTGGTTTAGTCCTGGTTCAGTCCTGGTTCAGTCCTGGTTTAGTCCTGGTTTCTCAGTCGTGTTTCATTTTGGAGACAAATAACAAAGCAAATAGTTGTTTTTTCGTGTCGTTTTTCGAGCTGCTCACTTGAAAACTACCACTTCATGACATCACAAGGTGGAACACGGCACAGTTTTCAGCTTTGGAGACGCAGACAGACGAAGAATAAAGAAACAAACCTCAACTCCGGCTCGGTTTCTGATGAGGAAAGAGGATTTTAATTGTTAATAACTGTAATAAATGCGACGTAGGAGCTTTAAATAATCAAAACTTTTGGAAATTTGACAGTTTGATAGATTTTTTTTAATCAAATTGAAGTAAATTTGTGTTTGAGGATCACGTCTCCCACACACCAGTGAAATATTAAGGTGAAAACACGTGTGCTCTATATTCTCTGACCAAACCAGAACAGGAAACAGCTGCCGGTGGTGAGATGAACGCTCGATTTTGTCGTGCAACGCTCCAATTTTTGCAGAAATTATCGACGATTTTGAGACGAGAAATGAAAGAAAAGAACCTGTTTGTTGTTGTTTTTTTGAAGAGGAGCAGGTGACGAGGCGTCGACGCAGGAAACTCAAGAACAACGACGACGACAAAGAAACAGAAGAACGACAAAAACTCTCAGGTACAATTTAAAATTATTATGAAATCCTAAAGGTTTTGTTTTTTAAAGATGCACTGAGGAACTTCTCTGGGGTTTTATAATGTTCCACAGTACAGCATTAAAGGGCCCATACCAGGACTAAACCAGGACTAAACCAGGACTAAACCAGGACTAAACCAGAACTAAACTAGGAACTAAAAAGGACTAAACCAGGACTAAACCAGAACTACTAAACAGGACTAAACCAGGACTAAACCAGGACTAAAATAGGACTAAAAAAGGACTAAACCAGGACTAAACCAGGACTAAACTAGGACTAAACCAGGACTAAACAGACTAAACCAGACTAAACCAGGACTAAACCAGGACTAAACTAGGACTAAACCAGAACTAAACTAGGACTAAAAAAGGACTAAACCAGGACTAAACCAGAACTAAACTAGGACTAAAAAAGGACTAAACCAGGACTAAACCAGAACTAAACTAGGACTAAAAAAGGACTAAACCAGGACTAAACCAGAACTAAACTAGGACTAAAAAAGGACTAAACCAGGACTAAACCAGAACTAAACTAGGACTAAACCAGGACTAAACTAGGACTAAACCAGGACTAAACCAGGACTAAACCAGGACTAAACCAGGACTAAACTAGGACTAAACCAGGACTAAACCAGAACTAAACTAGGACTAAAAAAGGACTAAACCAGGACTAAACCAGAACTAAACTAGGACTAAAAAAGGACTAAACCAGGACTAAACCAGAACTAAACTAGGACTAAAAAAGGACTAAACTAGAACTAAAAAAGGACTAAACCAGGACTAAACTAGGACTAAAAAAGGACTAAACTAGGACTAAACCAGGACTAAAAAAGGACTAAACCAGGTCTAAACCAGGAACTAAACTAGGACTAAAAAAGGACTAAACCAGGTCTAAACCAGGACTAAACCAGGACTAAAAAAGGACTAAACCAGGTCTAAACCAGGACTAAACCAGGACTAAAAAAGGACTAAACCAGGTCTAAACTAGAACTAAAAAAGGACTAAACCAGGACTACATTAGGTCTAAACCAGGACTAAAACAGGACTAAACCAGGACTAAACTAGGACTAATCCAGGACTAAAAAAGGACTAAACCAGGATTAAACCAGTACTAAACCAGTACTAAACCAGGACTAAACCAGGTCTAAACCAGGACTAAAAAAGTACTAAACTAGGACTACATTAGGTCTAAACCAGGACTAAACCAGGTCTAAACCAGGACTACATTAGGTCTAAATCAGGATTAAACCAGGACTAAACTAGGACTAAACCAGGACTAAATTAGGGTGAAACCAGGACTAAAACAGGTCTAAACCAGGACTAAAAAAGGACTAAACCAGGACTAAAACAGATTTAAACCAAGTTTAAACCAGGACTAAACCAGGACTAAATCAGAACTAAACCAGGTCTAAACCTAAAGTAAAATGATGAGTCTATAAAACACAACAGGGACATTTCAACTTAAATACACCAGTGTTTTTCCAAAATAATTTATTTTAAAAAAAGTTAAAATACAAAATAAAATGTATTTAAAATGTACAAATTTAAAGTTCTTTGCAGATTTATAGAAACTCCAAATGAAGACGTGTTTTGTCGTATATAGAACATTTGGGGCTTTGAAGATGTAGACAGACTAAAAAATGCAAGATAGTTTAATGCCCTACTGTGGAACATTCCAGGAAAAGCAATGGAACAACTGTGTTTTCTTGTTCACCTACAAACGCCAAAAAATGTAGAGATTCTCAAAACTCGTCCCCAAATCCAGTGTAAATCCAATATAATAACAACATTTATGATTGTTCTTGTCCAAAAACTTTAAATAAGAAAAGTTTTACATGAGACTAAAATAAAAAAAATACGTGATATATAAATAAAAACGCGAAACTTTAATATTGAAAACACACAGATGCAGTTCCGTTTATCACCACAAGAGGGCGGCGTTTGCACAGAAAACACACAAACTCCTGCATCAGCAAAAACACGAGTCAAAAAACACTGAAACTCAACAAATACCACGAAAAATAATCTAGAAAAAATTAAATATAATCAAAATAATATAAATGTAAATAAATGTAATGAAAATATGATTTATGTGAAGAAAAACCCAAGGCAAAAAATAATTACGACGTAAAAATATTCAAGAGTGAAACGTGAACATCGATCTGAGTCAATTAATCATTTTTATTATTATTCGATTTATTAGATTTTTGTGGAGTTTATTTGAAAGTAAAACAGTTCAGAGTTTAAAGAGTAAAATTCAAGTTAAAATCGTCTCGAGCTGAACTTTTGAGAATCGTTGTTGTTGTTGTTGTTGTTGTTGTTGTTGTGACGTTTAGAAACTCCAGAGTTTGTGTTTCTCCACTCCTCTGTTTGTCTCTCCTCTTTTCTCTCTCTCCTTCTCTTTCTCTTTCTCTTTCTCTTTCTTTCTCTCTGTGATGAATTTCTTCTGTTTTAAATGTGTTTTTTTTGTTTGTTCATACTCCTCCTCTTCTCTCTCTCTCTTCCCCTCTCTTCGTCTTCTCTTTCTCTCTCTCTCTCTTCTCTTCTTCTCTCCCCTCTCTTTATTTCTCTCTCCCTCTTCCCTCTCTCCATATGCTCCCTCTCTCACTCTCTGCTCTCCCTCGCTCTTTCTTTCTCCCTCTCTTTCTCTTCTCTTTCTTTCTCCATATGCTCCCTTTCTCTTTCTCTCTTCATATGCTCCCTTTCTCTCTGCCCTCCCTCTCTTTCTCTCCCTCTCTTCTCTCTCTTCTCTCTCTTTCCCCTTCCTCTCTCTCCATATGCTCCCTCTCTCTCCCTTCCCTCTCTCTTTCTCTCTCCCTCTCTCTTTCTCTCTCCCTCTTCTCTCTCTCCATATGCTCCCTCTCTCTCTCCCTCTCTTTCTCTCTCTCCCTTCCCTCTCTCTTTCTCTCTCCCTCTCTTCTCTCTCTTTCCTCTTCCTCTCTCTTCATATGCTCTCTCTCTCTCCCCTCTTTGTCTTTCTCACTCTCTCACTCTCTTCTCTCTCTCTCTCCATATGCTACCTCCCCTCTCTTTCTCTTTCTCTCTCATCCCCCTCTCTTCTCTCTCTCCCTCTCTCTCTCCCCTCTCTCTCTTTCTCTCTCACTCCCCCTCTCTTCTCTCTCTCCACACGCTCACATGCTCCCTCCCTCTCTCTTTCTCTATCTCCCCCTTCTCTCTTCTCTTTCTCTCTTCTCTCTCTCCACATCCTCCTCTCTCTCTCTCTCTCTCTTCCCCTCTCCCTCTCTTCGTCTTTCTTTCTCTCTCTCTCTCTTCTCTTCTTCTCTCCCCTCTCTTTATTTCTCTCTCCCTCTTCTCTCTCTCCATATGCTCCTTGTCGCTCTTCCCCTTCCTCTCTTTCTCTCTCTTTCGCTCTCTCCCTCTCTCTCCCTCTCTCTCTTCCCTTTATTTCTCTCTCCCTCTTTCTCTCTCTTCATATGCTCTCTCTCTCTCTCCCTCTCTTTCTCTCTCTCCCTTCCCTCTCTCTTTCTCTCTCTCTCCCCTCTCTCTCTTTCTCTCTCACTCTCACTCTCTTCTCTCTCTCTCTCCATATGCTACCTCTCCCTCTCTCCCTCTCTTTCTCTCTCACTCTCCTCCTCTCTCTTCTTCTCTCTCTCCACACGCTCACATGCTCCCTCCCTCTCTCTTTCTCTATCTCCCCCGTCTCTCTCTCTTTTCTTTCTCTCTTCTCTCTCTCCACATCCTCCCTCTCTCTCTCTCTCTTCCCCTCTCCCTCTCTTCGTCTTTCTTTCTCTCTCTCTCTCTTCTCTCTCTCTCTTCCCCTCTCTTCGTCTTTCTTTCTCTCTCTCTCCTCTTCTTCTCTCCCCTCTCTTTATTTCTCTCCTCTTCCCTCTCTCCATATGCTCCCTCTCTCACTCTCTGCTCTCCCTCGCTCTTTCTTTCTCTTCTCTTTCTCTCTTCATATGCTACCTTTCTCTCTGCTCTCTGCCCTCCCTCTCTTTCTCTCCTTCTCCCTCTCTTCTCTCTCTTTCCCCTTCCTCTCTCTCCATATGCTCCCTCTCTCTCCCTCTCTCTTTCTCTCTCCCTCTTCTCTCTCTCCATATGCTCCTTGTCGCTCTTCCCCTCCCTCTCTTTCTCTCTCTTTCTCTTCTCTCCCTCTCTCTCTTCCCTTTATTTCTCTCTCCCTCTTCTCTCTCTCCATATGCTCCTTGTCGCTCTTCCCCTCCCTCTCTTCCTCTCTCTCTCCATCTCTCTCTCTCTCTCTCCTCTCCCTCTCTCTTTCTCTCTCCCTCTCTTCTCTCTCTTTCCTCTTCCTCTCTCTTCATATGCTCTCTCTCTCTCCCCTCTTTGCCTTTCTCACTCACTCACTCTCACTCTCTTCTCTCTCTCTCTCCATATGCTACCTCTCCCTCTCTCCCTCTCTCTCTTTCTCTCTCACTCCCCCTCTTTCTTCTCTCTCTCCACACGCTCACATGCTCCCTCCCTCTCTCTTTCTCTATCTCCCCCGTCTCTCTTCTCTTTCTCTCTCTCTCTCTCTCTCTCTCCTCTCTCTCTTCTCTCTCCTCCTCTATTTCTCTCTCCTCCCTCTCTCTTACTCTCTCTGTTCTCTCTCTCTCACTCCGTATGCTCCCACTATCTCTGCCCTCCCTCTCCTTCTCTTTCTCTCCGTATGCTCCCTCCCTCTATTTCTCTTTCTCTCTCAGTCTCCTTCTCTTCTCTCTCTCTCTATGTCTTTCCCCTCCCTCCCTCTCTCTCTCCCTCTCTCTTTCTCTTCTCTTTCTCTCCATATGCTCCCTCTCTGCCCTCCTTCTCTTCTCTCTCTTTCCTCTTCCTCTCTCTTCATATGCTCTCTCTCTCTCTCTCCCCTCTTTGTCTTTCTCACTCACTCACTCTCTTCTCTCTCTCTCTCCATATGCTACCTCTCTCTCTCTTTCTCTCTCACTCCCCCTCTCTTCTCTCTCTCCACACGCTCACATGCTCCCTCCCTCTCTCTTTCTCTATCTCCCCCGTCTCTCTTCTCTCTCTCCACATCCTCCCTCTCTCTCTCTCCCCTCCCTCTCTATTTCTCTCTCCTCCCCCTCTCTCTTACTCTCTCTGTTCTCTCTCTCTCTCTCTCCGTATGCTCCCTCCCTCTATTTCTCTTTCTCTCTCAGTCTCCTCCTCTTCTCTCTCTCTCTCTGTCTTTCCCCTCCCTCCCTCTCTCTCTCCCTCTCTCTCTCTCTGTCTTTCCCCTCCCTCCCTCTCTCTCTCCCTCTCTGCCCTCCTTCTCTTCTCTCTCTCCATATTATGCTCATCTGCTCCCTCCCTTTCTTTCTCTTTCTCTCTCCCTCTCTCTCTCCCTTTTTCTCTGCCCTCCTTCTCTTCTCTCTCTCTATGTCTTTCCCCTCCCTCCCTCCCTCTCTCTCTCTCTCTTCCCTCTCTTTCTCTGCCCTCCTTCTCTGTCAGCGTCAGCAGCAGCAGCAGCAGTTGTTGTAGTAGTCGTAGTATTAACAGTAGTAGTAGTAGTAGTAGTCACAGCAGTATTTGCAGTACTCGTAGTATTTGGACTGGTTTGTTTCTGTTTGTGGCGTCACATTTTTAAGTCGTTTTTTTTAACAAATGGATTTAAATTTTTACTTTCAACTCAACTCAACGTGAAAAGGTGAGACGTTTATTTACTTTTATTTGTTTTATTTTACTGTCTTTAAATTTCTAAACCTTTACTAACCAACCATAAACCTAAACCAAGACTAAACCAGGACTAAACCAGGTCTAAACCAGGACTAAATCAGATCTAAACCAGGACCAGGACTAAACCAGGACTAAACCAGGTCTAACCAGGACTAAACCAGGACTAAACCAGGACTAAATCAGGACTAAATCAGGTCTAAACCAGACTAAACCAGGACTAAATCAGGACTAAATCAGGTCTAAACCAGGACTAAACCAGGTCTAAACCAGACTAAACCAGGTCTAAACCAGGACTAAACCAGGACTAAAGGACTAAATCAGGTCTAACCAGGACTAAACCTAAACCAGGACTAAACCTAGGACTAAACCAGGACTAAACCAGGACTAAACAAAACTAAATCAGGACTAAATCAGGTCTAAACCAGGACTAAATCAGGTCTAAATCAGGACTAAACCAGGACTAAACCAGGACTAAACTAAACCAGGACTAAACCTTTTAATTTTTGGACAAAATCACACACAAAAATTCAAGATTAGAAAAAAAAACAACAAAAAAAACAATTAAATGTGAAATTCTGAAATATTTTAAGATAAATATTTGAGCTTTAAATTCAGTTTCGTGACACTTCAGACTTTAATTCCTCCCTGATTTTTAAGATTTCACTAAAAATTTTGCTTCGTTTTTCGAGTTTTGTAATTTTAATTTAACAACTGTGACGTAAACAAAACCCAAAAAACATGTTTAAATCACAAAATAGACTCATAAAAATAAAAAGAGCACAGTTTTATTTAGTGAAATGAAGGTTTAAAGTGTCAGTTTTTGTACTTTTTTCCACTTTTTTTGTCGTTTAACTGATATAAAACTAAATAAATAAAATACTGAACACAAAAACAAGTCAGAATTTGTAAAAAAAAAATACGAATTTCAACTACAAAAACTTTTAACCAAACAGAAACTAGAGCAACAACAACTGGATTATCTTCTATTAAATGTGAAATATAAGATTTAAAAACGTGATTCTGGCTTCATTTGGGCTGCACATGTTTGAGTTTTGTGGTTTTAAGCACCGTAAAAAAAAAAAAAAAAGAAACGTGTTGTGAAGTGGTGAAGTGGAGACGCTCGCAGACTTAAACGGCTTTTTCTTTTTAATGCTTCTGTCGTAAAAAACACTTAGAAAAGCAGCATGATTAAGTCTTTAATTTGGGGTTAATAAAACACAAGTGCATGCTGGGTAATCGAGTTTATTTCTTGAGGAGGAGTCGACGTCGTGTTCAGGACGTTCAGACTTTTTAAACTGATTAAACTAAAAAAATAGAAGTGGTTTTATGTCGATAGAAAAGTTTTGTTTGGTTGGTTTAAGACTCTGAAACCAGGACTTTTACTAAACCAGGACTAAATACAGGAGTCTAAACCCAGGTAAACCAGACTTAAACCAGGTCTAAACCAGGTCTAAACCAGGTCTAAACCAACTAAACCAGGACTCTAAACCAGGTCTAAACCAGGACTAAACCAGGTCTAAACCAGGACTAAACCACTAAACCAGGACTAAACCAGGTCTAAACCAGGACTAAACCAGGTCTAAACCAGGACTAAACCAGGTCTAAACCAGGACTAAACCAGGATTAAACCAGGTCTAAACCAGGACTAAACCAGGACTAAACCAGGTCTAAACCAGGACTAAACCAGGAAACCAGGTCTAAACCAGGACTAAACCAGGTCTAAACCAGGACTAAAACCAGGTCTAAACCAGGACTAAACCAGGACTAAACCAGGTCTAAACCAGGACTAAACCAGGTTTAAACCAGGTCTAAACCAGGACTAAATCAGGACTAAACCAGGACTAAAACCAGGACTAACCCAAGACTAAACCAGAACTAAAACAGAACTAAACCAGGTCTAAACCAGAACTAACCCAGGACTAACTCAGGACTAAAACCAGGACTAACCCAAGACTGAACCAGAAGTAAAGCAGAACTAAACCAGGACTAACTCAGGACTAAGTTGTACCCGTGTAGACGGTCCTGGTGACAGACCTACACGATACGATATTTATCATGATATTGTGGGAAAGTTCATATATTCTGATATTCTACATAAAAACAAGAGTGACATTATAAAATGTTTTGATCAGTGATTTGTTAAAACAAGCAATAAGCAAAAGTCAAGTAACAATTAAACAGTTGTAATAAAACTGTTGTAGTCGCCTGTCGGAGGAGAGTGAGACGCTGTGACGCTCCAGACTCTGTAGAACAACACTGTTTGAATACCGTAGTTTTCAGAATAGAAGGAGCACTTAAAATACTTTAATGTTCTCAAAAATCAACAGTGCGTTTTATAATCCAGTGTCTTATGTATTAATTGTGTTTTTGTTTATTGACCTGGAACAGATTTTATGTGGAACACGACGCTCAAAAATCTGTCTAAATGTTTCAGTACGACTTTGGTAAACTACGAAGCCACAACACTTGATGGATTATCGGAGCTTTACTGCTGCTGTAGTCAGGAGCCTCAGGGAGTCCGACAGAAGCTGAACCACATCAGCAGCACAAGGAGCAATAATTTATGCAAATGAGTCATGTGGTTTTAAGTTTAGTTCCTGTAAAACATAAACAAATGTGCTCAAAGCTGCATTAAACACATTATTACTCAATGTATATTTGAGTCGTCCTTGTAGGAAACAAAAAAATCTTAATTGCAATGGCATTTTAGCCAGTTCCAGTTTGGCCTCTGACCTTTTAAACCCGACACCGTCCACCGTGGAAAATAAATCAAATTACATTTTACTACGATGATATCGAGATATCACCAATATCAAAACAAAAGACAAACACTTGAGGCTTTGAAATGAAATCCTCTATTCCCATGTGACCTTATATCTGTGTAAACCAAGTCTAAACCAGGTCTAAACCTAAATGGTCTAAAGGTCAACTTGGTCTAAACCAGGTCTAAACTAAACCTAAAGGTCTAAACTAAAAGGTCTAAACCTAAACTTGGTCTAAATCTAAACCAGGTCTAAAGGTCTAAACCAGGTCTAAACTTGGTCTAAACCAGGTCTAAACTTGGTCTAAACTTGGTCTAAACTTGGTCTAAACCAGGTCTAAACTTGGTCTAAACCAGGATGAAACCGGGTCCATGAGTGTATACTAGTGTCTGTGTTCTTGTGCTTGTTCTGATCCAGCTCTGGATCGATTTAAAAGTTCTAGAGGTTCTGCTCTGTGGGACTTTTTTGTATCAACACCTGTGGAAAATGAGGCTCTAGTTTTGTTATTTTTGACAGCTCTTCTGTCGTGTTTGTTTTTGTTTCTCGGTTGTTTTTCAGAGCTGTAGAATGTCTCAGGTGGAGCAGGTGGAGCAGGTGGAGCAGGTGGAGCGGGAGGAGCAGGAGGAGCGGAGGTTCTCAGCAGATCCGGACTCCAGCCCCAGCGTCATGGACAGCTGCAGCCCGGAGGAGAGGCCCGAGAGCGGGGAGAGTCCAGCCTCCAGCCGGGCCAGCGTCCTGGAGGTCAACGGGAGCCCGGCGAGGTCAAACCAAAAACCAAACAACAACAACAACATCAGCATCCTCAGACCCGTCAGGACTCTGGGGGGTGAGACTCAACCTTCACGTGCACCTTTAATCTTGTTTTTGTTTGTTATTTAAGAAAAACAGAGGGAAAGATTTAAACTTTTGGAAGAAATCGACCAAAAATATTTAATAATCTCATTTAACAAAGATCTAATTGAACTGTAGACCTGGTTTAGTCCTGTTTAGTCCCAGTTCAGTTCTGATTTATTTCTTCTTCAGTCCTGATTTAGTTCTGATTTAGTCCTGGTTTAGTCCTGGTTTAGTCTTGGTTAAATCCCAATTTAGCTCTGATTTATTTCTTGTTCATTTCTGGTTGAGTTCTGGTTTAGTTCTAGCTAAATTCTTGTTTAGTCCTGGTTTAGTCCTGGTTTACTCGTTGTTTAGTCCAGATTTAGTCCCAATTAAGTCCAGGTTTATAGTCCTGGTTTAGTTCTGGATAAATTCTTGTTTAGTCCTGGTTTAGACTCGTCTGTACTGGAGTTTTGCTCAGATACAACGGGTACAGTGGTTAATTCCTGGTTTAGTTCTAGTCTAGTTCATATTGAGTCCTGGTTTAGTCCTGTTTTAGACTCTGGTTGAGTTCTAGTTGAGCCCTTGTTTAGTCCTGGTTGAGTCTTGGTCGAGTCCTGGTTTAGTCCTTGTTTCAGCCCCAGTTTAGTCCTGGTTTAGACTTGTTTTAAACACTGATTTCGTTCTCGTTGAGTCCTGGTTTAGTCCTGGTTTAGTCCTCTTTTAGACACTGGTTGAGTTCCTGGTTTAGTCCTTGTTGAGTCTTAGTTTAGTCCTGATTTAATCCTGGTTTAGTTCTGGATAAATTCTTGTTCAGTCCTGGTTTCGGTCTTGTTTAGTCCTGGGTTAGTCCTCATTTAATTCTGGTTTAGTTCTGGTTTAGACATTGTTTGATTCCTGGTTTAGTCCCGGTTTAGTCCTGGTTTAGTCTCCAGTTATTTCCTGGTCTATGTCATGTTTAGTCCTAGTTTAGTTCCGTTTAGGTCTTAGTAAAATGACATGTATAAATTTTAAATCTTTATTTCACGTTTCCTTCTTCCTCGCGTCGCGTCGTGTCGTGTCGTGTGGTCTCATGTGGTGTGGTCTCATGTGGTGTGGTCTTGTGTAGAGCCGACCGATATATCGGCTGGCCGATATTATCGGCTAATACGGGCATCTGGAGACATATCGGCTATCGGCCGATATGCTTGCTGATATGAGCCGATATTTCACGTGGACATGTTATACCTCGTTATAAAGCTTAGACTCTCTACATTCTGTTCATTTAATCCAATTTACAGACAGATAAATGTCCTAATATGTGGCTCTGCATCAGTATTTATCTGTGGTGTAACTTGTCTGTGTCTGTGTCCGTACTGTCCCTGAACACACCACAGAGTGACGTCACTTCACTCGCGTGTGTTTGTTTACACCCGCAGACGTGCGCAACACTGAGATTATTTTCTTTTTCGGACAATCGGTTTGAGTCTGGATTAAAAGGACATTTATTAGTTCAGACTTGTGATGTGGGAGGAGCCTGTGTGATGTGGGAGGAGCCTGTGTGAGCGGTGAGTGTTGGAAATACATCGACTTTGAAGCTAGTTTAGGTTTTGTTAGCGGTTAGCTGCTGTAGCTCCCGCACATAAACAGGCTGTTTTCTATTGGTCTATTGTAAAGTGACTGTATTGGCCGTATATTTGTTACTGGACCAGTATTGATATGTAAATGAGCTGTGAACAGACGTGTGAATGATCCACATTTATGCATATAATTAATTACCGCGGTGCGCAGCATTTACGGCTAAAGGCTAATAGCGGTAGTTTATTTACTAGCTAGGAGTTATGTGTCGCGATCGAAGCGGCTCTTTGAAGCGAACAACAGGAGCATGTTTCTTATCGGGAGCCGTGTTTTCTCTTTTTCTCATTTTTTCTCTTCATGCTGCATGTCGACCCGTAGTTTGACAGTAGTTTGACAGCAGCAGCGGCTGAAAACGAAACTTTCAGAAATCTGCGTGTGCATAGGATAAAAAAAATAAAAGTGCATATTTGGCTGCAGTTCAGCATAAAATGAATAAACCAGGACTAAACTTGGGCTCGAGTGAAGGAGAGAGATAGAAACCGAGTCCCGACACTCAGACCTGGTTCAGTTCTGGTTTAGTCCTGCTTGCAACAAAACCATCTCAAGAGTCGCTTGGGAGCCGAAAGAGCCAGTTGCTTTAGTGAGCCGAGCCAAAAGAGCCGGTTCTCCAAAAAAAAAAAAAAAAAAAACTGGAATCCCCATCACTAGTAGCTAGAATGTGATGCAAAAATGCCATTAGGCCAAACTACTGTCTGTAAATATGATGTAAAGAGTCAAAATAACAATAAATGTTGCCTAAATAAACCCAATTTAGAATCGACTAGAGCCAAACCTAAGTTTTTTAATCAGTTCAAGATTTACAGTGAATTTTTACATCACTAAATATATCGGTGATTATATCGGCAGCGCCAACTCCCATTATATCGGTTTTATATCAGCCACAACAAAATCCATATCGGTCGGGCTCTAGTCTCGTGTGTGTTCCAGGTCTGATGATCCCGGTGTTCTGCGTGGTGGAGTGTGTGACCTCGTCCCGTGATGAAGACGACGAGGACGACGAGGACGAGGAGGACGAGGACGATGAGGAGGAGGAGGAGGAGAGGAGGAGGAGGAAGCACCACGCTGAGTTTGTCCTCGTCCGCAGAGATGTTCTTTTCTCTCAGCTGGTGGAGAGCGCCCTGCTGGCTCTGGGGTACTCGCCCAACACCACAGCACAGGCCCACGGTGAGACACACACACACACACACATACACACACACACAGCACGCACACACACAACACACACACGGGTCTGAAATGGTTTATCGCCATGACAACAGAATTCATGTGTCATTCGTTCAGTCGTTTTTCAAAATAAAACCAAAAATAAGAAAACGAAAAAAACAACGATTTTCTTCATTATTTGTCTCCAAAACCAAAATGAAAAAACAGATAATGATTCGTGTTTTTTTGTTGTTGTTTTTTTTTTGTTTTCAATTTTGTGTTTAAATGAAAAATGGAAAAAAAGAATGACGGACTAAACCAGGACTAAAACAGGACTAAACTAAGACTGAACCAGGACTAAACCAGGACTAAATCAGGACTTAAACAGATTAAACTAAGACTAAACCAGGACTAAAACAGGACTTAAACAGGATTAAACTAAGACTAAACCAGGATTGAACCAGGTCCGGGACCAGACCGGAACCAGACCGGGACTGAGTCCAGAACTGAGACCAGGACTGAGACTGAGACTGGGACCAGACCAGGACTGAAAACGTTTTAGTCCTGTTTCTGATTTCTGTTTCTGATTCTTGATCTGGGGAATCGTCGCCAACACAGAACGTCTGTCTCTTCTCTGATTGGTCAGTGCCCGAACTCACACTTCCGGGGTTTTTGTGAACCGTCCAGTGCAGCGGTGTCCAAACAGTGAATAATTGAAACATGTGCATGTTTCACATGTTAGAATGAGCCATCAGTCTTTATTCATACTAAAATCCTTAAAATCACACATTAAACATTAAATATTAAATATTAAATATTCGCTTTATCAAGGTAGATTTTCAAAAAACGTGCAGTAAAAAATGTATTTTTAATTGATACAAGGTAATTTGGGTCATTTCACCTGAAAGTCTGAGGGCCAAGAAAAATTTGTCTGATGGCCGCATTTGGCCCCTGGGCCATAGTTTGGACATGCCTGGTCTCGTGTATTCTGATTCTTGACCTACTCGCTGAAGAGAAATGAAACTGAATGGAGGCACTAGGTGGCGCCAGACTGACTTGGACAAATCAGTGTTTTGTATAAATCTGCTGGGACAGTGGAAACTGTCCCAGGTGAACAGGGACGTCTGGTCCCTCGAACAAAGTCAGGCATCAAAATGACACATTTACAATGACAGTTCATCAAATCTGAGCCACTCAGCACAATATGTGTCATTCAGAAATCCCTTGGTGAGCGACTTGGTAGAAGAAGGAGAGTTACAAGTAGCTCCTGAGCCACAGGCTGGAGACTCCTGCTCTACATGAGGTTTAGAACCTCCTTAATGCACAAATTTGTACTGCAAAACTTCTAAATTAGTTTATGAACTTGCTTCCCAGTGCAAGTTGGATTCGTCATTTTGACAGATTTACTGTGATTGGCTAAAAAGAACCTGGTGGGCGGGTACTTCAGTTTGATTTGCCCAATCAGCTCGAGTCGTTCTGCTGTGAGTCCCGCCTTTTTAAAATACACTTTCACTCAGAGCCTTTTCAGATTTAGAATGTGTAGAACTCAGGTTAAATCTCTACTGAATTAAAGGTTAAAGATTTGTGTTCACTTGAAAACAACCACTTCATGACATCACAAGGTGGAGCAGAGCTTTTAGAGCTTTGGAGATGTAAACAAACTAATAATAATAAAGAGTTACTCAAACATAAGTGAATGAAACAAACATAATTCCAGCTCTGTTTTTGAGGAACTTAAACCTCACTGGAGTCCGTTTGGTTTAATAGTGGATCTTTAAAGATAAACTTATCCGTCTGTGTTAAACCCGACTCGTGGTTTTGAGGTTTTCTGGTCCTTTTTGGTGGACTCAGACTCAAGTCCATGAACCGGTGAAACATTCTTGGTTTGGTTAAATAGAGAGTGTTTAAAACCACACCCTCCCACAGGCCGGACCCCCCGAGCCCAGACCCCAAACCAGCCCACGCCTTTGTTCTCCGAATCAAACCTTAAATTAACCTTTTTGTCCTAAATAAATAATTCCTGGCTCAGGTTTTGCATTTTTTGCCCCCGATGCGGCCGCGACCAAAATGATGACTTCTATTTTGGCCCCTCGTGGAATTGCGTCCGTGCGTATCTTTAGATGTTTACTGCCCCGACGTTTGTATTTTTAAACGTATAAACTTTGTGCTGACGTTGTTCCTCTGATTTCAAAATGCAACGGCTATTTTCACATTTTCTAAAACTTGTAAGTGACAAATTTGGCAGCTCAGGTTTGTGTTTAGAGGCGATAATGGATCGTTGTAGACACATGTTCTCGTTCCTGCTAAAAAGATGTTTGTATTTTTAGAAATGCACAAGTTTTTACAAGTTTTTACTGTTTTAAAACATAAAAAATAGAACTACTTTTTTTCTTTTTTTTCTTTTTAATCGGTTTGCTGTGTTTCTCACTTCTCTTGTGCTCTAATTCTACCACGATGAGTTTATTTTAAGAGCTTTTCATAACTTTCAGAGGCCAGAGTGGAGTTTTGCACATCACACCGCTGTTAATAACAACTAGCATGCAAACAGAGAACTTCCTGATCAGATACAGACAGTGCACAGCGGGATTATTTTGGGAAAAAAATCATTTACAGACCATTTAAACAGACCCATATGACACTGTTTTCTGATCTGGAGTTGTGTTTTTTTGTCTCGTTCACACAAACTGCACATTTAAGTTGAATTCTTTTCTTAAACTGAAAACACTGAAGGTGAAAGGAGCTGTTCACTTGAAAACTACCGCTACATCGTGACATCACAAGGTGGAGCAGAGCGTTTAGAGCTTTGGAGATGTAGACAGACGAATAATAAAGAGTTACTCAAACATGTGAATGAAACAAAACACAAGTCCAGCTCTGTTTTTGACCAAGAAACGACATTAGAACAGGATTTAAAGCTTTCGAGAGTCAGTTTCACGCAGGAGTCAACAAACAAACATAAACCACTGTCCAGTTATAAAAGCACAAAGTTGGGCTTCAAAAGTAAACATTTATAAAAGTAATAAACATGTAATTACACCGTTGTTCTGAATATTAAAAGTTACAGGTTGGAGACTCTTGGTTTAGTGTCGTACAGGAGCTTCAGTTTCTCTTTTCTCTTGTTGTGACCAAGAGGATCCAGTCCAAAACCAGATGGTGACCAGAGTCCTGCACACGGCCATATTTGGAGACCCGCACCCGCCCGCACCTGCCGCACCGCCCGCCGCACCCGCCCGCACCCGCCCTCACCCGCCCGCACCCGCCCGCAACACACCCGCCGACCCGCACCGCACCGCACCGCCCGCCCGCACCCGCCAACACCCACCCGCACCCGCCCGCCCGCACCCGCCAACACCCACCCGCGCACCCGCCCGCCCGCACCCGCCAACACCCACCCGCACCCGCCGCCCGCACCCGCCACCCACCGCCCGCCCCGCACCCGCCCACCCACCGCACCCGCCCGCCCGCACCCGCCAACACCCACCGCACCCGCCCGCCCGCACCCGCCCGCACCCGCCACGCCCGCACCACGCCAACACCCACCGCACCCGCCCGCCCGCACCCGCCCGCCCCGCACCGCCCGCCCACCCCACCCGCACCCGCACCGCACCCGCCTGACTTGCCGCACCCGCCCACACCCGCCCGCACCTGCGCAGTACAGGACCACACCCGCCCGTTAACCTGTGATTATATCAAATCACATATAAATACATAAATACATAAATCACACATGGATTACAAATATTCTAACTGAAGCGTCCATCACAATACAAACTGAAAAGTTACAACT
>NW_026570994.1:22664534-22677034 GCF_026225935.1 Boleophthalmus pectinirostris
ACCAGACCAGGACGAGATCGGGACTGAGACCAGGACCAAGACTGGGACCGAGACCAGGACCAGGCCAGAACCAGTCCGGGACCAGACCAGGACTGAGACCAGGACCGAGACTGGGACCGAGACCAGGACCAGGCCAGGACTGAGACCAGGATTTAGACCAGGACTGAAACCGAGACCAGACCGTGATTGGGACTGAGTACCAGGACCAGGACTGAAAATGGTTTAGTCCTGGTTTAGTCCTGATTCAGTCAGTTTTTTTTCCATTTTTCATTTAAACACAAAATCAAAAACTGTAAAAACGAATCATTATCTGTTTTTTTTTTTTTCCATTTTGATTTTGGAGACAAATAATGAAGAAAATTGTTGTTTATTTGTTTGTTTTTCGTTTTCTTATTTTTTATTTTATTTAGAAAAACGAACAAACAAACGACACACAGATTAAATCGCACCGGAGCATAAGTCACAGAAAACACCCAAACCACGAAAAAAATCACCACTTATCATCCAAAAAACACGGCACTCACTTCACTTCCTTCTCCAGTTTTATTTTCTTAATCAGTTTTACATTTTGGATTTGCAGCCGCCGTCCACACGAGCGGCTCAAGTCTTTTCACGTCAATATTTTGATTTAAAACGTCTGAATTTCAACGTATCGATCCACGGGAGTCAGAGATTAAGACTCCAGAGCTCAAAACGTGTTCCACAAAACCGTACATTCACAGTTATTGTATTTTTTAACTTTACTTTTTACATATTTCGCATTAAGACGTGTCAAAGTGCCGCTCCTTACACTTTTAAGTTTTAACAATGCACCTGTCCGCGAGACTGTCCGCCCACTTTTCCCTCGACTGTCGCGTTTGTCGTTCTTCATCCGCTCGCCGTGACACGTCTCGGTTGGACCTGTCGAAACCGGAGCCGTCTCAACTCTTAATGGAAATCGCTCCGGGAAAGAGAGAGAGAAAAAAAAAAAAAGTGAGAGGCTTTCAAAACCGCCAGCAATTTTGTTTTTAATTTTGGCTGCGGCGGATAATCAGAAACAGATTTTGTGGTTTTAAAATAAAGACCGAAGAAACGGAGTAAAACGAGCTTTGTTAGTTTGCCGGGACGTTAATAGACACATTCCTCGGTAATTGTTTGGTTTTTGTTTCGCAGACTTAAATAGACGCAGAGTTACTCACGGGGAAGTTGGTGGAGTGTCTTGCTCAATAACACAAACACAACACAAACTGGGGGAGTTCATAAGGAAGTGTGGCTGATCTGTAGTGTCGTCGGACTCGAGACGGTCCTGGTTTCAAAACCGTGTTTTTACAGTCTTGGTCTCGTCGGTCTCGATGGCGCTTGGTCTCGGTCTAGTCTCGGTCTTGGTCTTGGTCTTGTTTCGATCTAGTCTTGGTCTTGGTTTCGGTCTTGAAGACACTTGGTCTCGGTCTTGTCTCGGTCTAGTCTTGGTCTTGATGATGCTTGGTCTCAGCCTTGTCTCGGTCTAGTTTTGGTCTAGTCTTGGTCTTGTCCTGGTCTTGTTTCAGTCTTGACGGTGCTTGGTCTCGGTCTAGTCTTGGTCTCGGTCTTGGTCTTGGTCTTGTTTCGATCTAGTCTATCTAGTCTTGGTCTTGGTTTCGGTCTTGAAGACACTTGGTCTCGGTCTTGTCTCGGTCTTGTCTTGGTTTTGATGATGCTTGGTCTCAGCCTTGTCTCGGTCTAGTTTTGGTCTAGTCTCGGTCTTGTCCTGGTCTTGTTTCAGTCTTGACGGTGCTTGGTCTCGGTCTAGTCTTGGTCTTGTTTCAATCTAGTCTTGGTCTTGGTTTCGGTCTTGAAGACACTTGACCTCGGTCTTGTCTCAGTCTTGTCTCGGTCTAGTCTTGGTCTAGTCTCGGTCTTGTCTCAGACTTGTCTCAGATTTGTCTCGGACTTGATGGCGCTTGGTCTCGGTCTTGTCTCGGTCTTAGTGGTGCTTGGTCTCGGTCTTGTCTCGGACTTGACGATGCTTGGTCTCGGTCTTGTCTCGGTCCTGATGGTACTTGGTCTTGGTCTTGTCTCGGTCTACTCTCGGTCTAGTCTCGGTCTAGTCTTGGTCTAGTCTCGGTCTAGTCTTGGTCTAGTCTCGGTCTGGTCTCTCGGTCTTGTCTCAGTTTTGAAGGCGCTTGGTCTCGGTCTAGTCTCGGTCTTAAAGGAGCTTGGACTCAGTCTAGTCTCGGTCTTGACAGCACTTGGTCTTGATCTTGTTTCAGTCTTGTTTCGGTCTCGATGGCGCTTGGTCTCAGTCTAGTCTTGGTCTAGTCTTGGTCTTGTCTCAGTCTTGTCTCGGTCTTGTCTCGGTCTTGTCTCAGTCTTGGTCTTGGTCTTCTCTCGGTCTTGTCTCAGTCTTGTCTCAGTCTTGGTCTCGGTCTTGGTCTCGGTCTTGTCTCAGTCTTGGTCTTGATCTTGGTCTTGTCTCGGTCTTGTCTCAGTCTTGGTCTTCTCTTCGGTCTCTTGGTCTCGGTCTTGGTCTCAGTCTTGTCTCGGTCTTGGTCTTCATCTTGGTCTTGTCTCGGTCTTGGTCTTGATCTTGGTCTTGTCTCGGTCTTGGTTTCGGTCTCAGTCCTGGTCTCGGTCTCGAGGTCTGACACTCATTCATTTTGTAAATGTGATATTTAGTGATAAAAGTGAAGGATAAATGGATTAGTTTCATGTTTGTTTTGTTCAGGTGATCATGTGGAGAAGTGGACGATCCAGGACAAATCTGATTTTAAAGGTTTGTATATTTCACACATTTGTCACAAAAACACAGTTTTACCTCAGAAAAGTACAACAAATGTACAGAGTAACAGTACATTTACTCGAGTAAAAGCTGTGCTTCCTCTTCCCACTGTGAGTGAGTCTAAAGTGACAAAAGCTTCGTGTGATGATATGAAATGATTTAAACATTTGTGTTTCTTTTTTCTGTCTGAAAATCTCAATTTTATTACATTAACTTCAAATTATAAATCAGATCCTGCGTCCACACTGCGTCTTCTGCAGTAAAAGTTTCACCAAATACTTTTTTACTCTTACTCAGGTCATTTCCTCGACCACTACGTTGTCAAAAAAATAAAAATCAGATCCTAATCGATTTTAATACTAGTATCGAAACAAATGTTTTGCAGATATTGATACTAAAAAAGACGCCTCACTGACAGGACAGAGCAGAACCTTTCCTGAAAAAAACAACAGGACTAAACCAGGACTAAATCAGGTCAGATGACATTAGTTTTGTCAAAAGTATCAAAAATCTAATCCTAATCAATACTACAAAGAGTATCGAATCTAGGTCTTCATTTTCCGCAGGTGTCGATAATAAAAAAACAAAAAGTCCCATTTTCAGGACAGAGCAGAACCTTTCCAGAATGTGTTTAGACTAGTGTGCACCCACGGACCTGGTTTAGACCTGGTTTAGTCCTGGTTTAGCCCTGGTTTAGACCTGGTTTAATTTAGACCTGGTTTAGTCCAAGTTTGGACCTGGTTTAGACCTGGTTCGTGGTTTAGTCCTGGTTTAGTCTTGGACCAGTGAGGGATCACACAGAGATAAAGACACATGGGAACAGAAAAGAAAGTTCTAGTTTAATGTGGAAAAATCACAGGAAAATGTTTAAATAAAAAGTGTTTTTTATCGTCGTCGTTTCAGAATCTGTTTTGAGTTTTTTCCTTTGTGCTGAAATCAAGTTTAAAATGTTTTAGTTTCCAAAAACATGAACTAAAATGATATAACGTTGATATTTTTTTAATGTTTTTGTTTTTTTTTCGACAGTGGAGAGGGATTTGGATTTCCCCGTCCTGCCGCAGCGCCCGCCCTCCTCCCTGCTCCCGTCGCCCACCACCTCGCACCTGTCGCACCTGTCTGCGCCCGCCGCCATCTCCCTCAAAGGCCTGGACGCCCAGACGCCCTCGTACCTGCCGCACCCGTCCGCCCAGCACCACCCCCGGAGCGCGCCGCCTCTCCTGGGTCACTCCCTGCTCTCGCCGCCGCCGCCGCCGCCGCCGCTGCCTCCTCAGATCGTCCGGCAGCAGCTCGCCATGGCCCACCTCCTGAACCAGCAGCTCGCCGTCAGCCGCCTCCTCGCCCACCAGAACCAGCAGACGCACAACCACCAGTTCCTGAACCACCCGCCCATCGCCCGCACGTGTAAGAGCGGCACGGGGACGAGCGCCGACGTCCAGGTCAGGAACCACCACGGCGGCTGGAGCTCGGGGGAAGTGTCCGTGGACATTTACCAACAAGTGAGGAACGAGCTGAAGCGGGCGAGCGTCTCCCAGGCCGTGTTCGCCCGCGTCGCTTTCAACAGGACGCAGGTAAGAAAGGAAAAGGGACAGTGCGCAATTTTGGACTCAGTTTGTCCTGGTTTATTCCTGGTTTAGAACCTGGTTTTAGTCCTGGTTTTAGACCTGGTTTAGTCCTGGTTTTTGGTTTAGTCCTGGTTTAGAGTCCTGGTTTAGTCCTGGTTTAGTCCTGGTTTAGTCCTGGTTTAGTCCTGGTTTAGTCCTGGTTTAGTCCTGGTTTAGACCTGGTTTGGTCCTGGTTTAGACCTGGTTTGGTCCTGGTTTAGACCTGGTTTAGTCCTGGTTTAGTCCTGGTTTAGACCTGGTTTAGTCCTGGTTTAGACCTGGTTTGATCCTGGTTTAGACCTGGTTTGGTCCTGGTTTAGTCCTGGTTTTAGTCCTGGTTTAGTCCTGGTTTTGGTCCTGGTTTAGACCTGGTTTTTGGTCCTGGTTTAGTCCTGGTTTTGGTCCTGGTTTAGTCCTGGTTTAGACCTGGTTTAGACCTGGTTTAGTCCTGGTTTAGTCCTGGTTTAGTCCTGGTTTAGTCCTGGTTTAGACCTGGTTTAGTCCTGGTTTAGACCTGGTTTTAGTCCTGGTTTAGTCCTGGTTTAGACCTGGTTTAGTCCTGGTTTAGTCCTGGTTTTAGTCCTGGTTTAGACCTGGTTTAGTTTAGTCCTGGTTTAGTCCTGGTTTAGTCCTGGTTTAGTCCTGGTTTAGACCTGGTTTAGTCCTGGTTTAGACCTGGTTTTGGTCCTGGTTTAGTCCTGGTTTAGACCTGGTTTAGACCTGGTTTAGTCCTGGTTTAGACCTGGTTTAGTCCTGGTTTAGTCCTGGTTTAGACCTGGTTTAGGTCCTGGTTTAGACCTGGTTTAGTCCTGGTTTAGACCTGGTTTAGTCCTGGTTTAGACCTGTTTTGGTCCTGGTTTAGTCCTGGTTTAGACCTGGTTTAGTCCTGGTTTACCTGGTTTAACCTGGTTTAGACCTGGTTTTGGTTTAGACCTGGTTTACTGGTTTAGACCTGGTTTACCTGGTTTTCCTGTTTAGACCTGGTTTAGACCTGGTTTAGACCTGGTTTAGTCCTGGTTTAGACCTGGTTTAGACCTGGTTTAGTCCTGGACCTGGTTTAGACCTGGTTTAGACCTGGTTTAGACCTGGACCACTGATTCTCAGTTCTGCCATTTAAAGTGGAAAATCACAGGAGATTGTCTAAAGAAAAGTTTTGTTTTTTTTAATTATCATTGTTGTGTTGCTTTAAGAACAATATTTTAAAAAGTTGATTTAATCGACTTTAAATCCCAGTTGTTTGTTAAAAAAGTCTTTCTCTCTTCAGTCCTTCGGGCGCTGCTCATTTTGCTGAAGTTCTGTTTTGTTTCATTCACACAAAACAAACAAATCGTGGATATTTAGACTAAAGTTTTTCTCTTAAACAGAAAACACCCTGTGATGTCATCATGTGGTGAAGGAAGGAAATGCTTCATTATGTTTTTAAACTCCACACGCCTTCGCTACAATCATCCGGATGATTTGTCAATCTCTACTGAACTAAAAATAAAAGGAGCTGTTGAAAACTACAATTACATGACATCACGAGGTGGAACAGAGCGTTTTGAGTCTGGAGATGGAAACAGATGAATAATAGAGTTACTCAAACATGTGAATGAAAAAAAACACTGGTTTAGTCATGGTTTAGTACTGGTTTAGTCCTAGTTTAGTCCTGGTTTAGTCCTGGTTTAGTCCTGGTTTAGTTTGAATGAAATTTGACACTGTATTTGTCAGAATGGTCAGTTTTTTCAGCGCCGCCTCTTGTCGTCTTAAGTCGACGTTGGCGCTGAGAGGGTTAAAGGTTCTAGTGAAGGACGACTGTTTACAGACTGTTGTAAAACTCACCCAGACTCGTCTCTGATTGTGTTTTTTTTCTCTTTTTCTCTGCAGGGGCTCCTGTCTGAGATCCTGCGTAAAGAGGAGGACCCTCGCTCGGCGTCTCAGTCTCTGCTCGTCAACCTCAGGGCCATGCACAACTTCCTGAACCTCCCCGAGGCCAAACGAGACCGGATCTACCAGGAAGAGAAAGAGAGAACCTCCAACCCCGCCCACCACAACCACAACACCGCCAACCACATCGCAGCGTCCAACGCCGTCAGACACGCACAGGTACCACAAAAACACCAAACACAACACCAACACCGTCAGACAACACAGTACAACAAAACACACACAACACCCGTCAGACACAACAGGACACAAAACACAACAACACAACACAAACACACACACACCACAACAACACCAACGACCGTCAGACACACACAGTACAACAAAAACACAACATCCAACGACCGTCAGACACACACAGGTACAACAAAAACACACAACATCCAACGACCGTCAGACACACACAGGTACACAAAAAACAACACCCAACGACCGTCAGACACACACAGGTACACAAACAACAAACACAACACCCAACGACCGTCAGACACACACAGGTACAACAAAAACACAACACCCAACGACCGTCAGACACACACAGGTACACAAAAACACAAACACAAACATCAACGACCGTCAGACACACACAGGTACAACAACCAAACACAACATCCAACGACCGTCAGACACACACAGGTACAACAAAAACACAACACCCAACGACCGTCAGACACACACAGGTACAACAAAAACACAACACCAACGACCGTCAGACACACACAGGTACAACAAAAACACAACACCAACGACCGTCAGACACACACAGGTACAACAAAAACACAACACCAACGACCGTCAGACACACACACGTACAACAAAAACACCAAACACAACACCAACGACCGTCAGACACACACAGGTACAACAAAAACACAACACCAACGACCGTCAGACACACACAGGTACAACAAAAACACACACACCAACGACCGTCAGACACACACAGTACAGACAAAAAACACAAACACAACACCAACACCACAGACACACACACGTACAACAAAAACACAACACCAACGACCGTCAGACACACACAGGTACAACAAAACACAACACAACGACCGTTCAGACACAACACAGGTACAACAAAACACAAACACACATCCAACGACCGTCAGACACACACAGGTACAACAAAAACACAACACCAACGACCGTCAGACACACACAGGTACAACAAAAACACAAAACACAACAAACGACCGTCAGACACACACAGGTACAACAAAAACACAACATCCAACGACCGTCAGACACACACACGTACCACAAAAACACACAACACCAACGCCGTCAGACACACACAGGTACAACAAAAACACAACACCAACGACCGTCAGACACACACAGTACAACAAAAACAACCAAACACAACATCCAACGACCGTCAGACACACACAGGTACAACAAAACACCAAACACAACACACCAACGACCGTCAGACACACACAGGTACAACAAAACAAACAACATCCAACGACCGTCAGACACACACAGGTACAACAAAAACACCAACCAACGACCGTCAGACACAACACGTACAACAAAAACACCAACCAACGACCGTCAGACACACACACGTACGACAAAAACACAACACCAACGCCGTCAGACACACACACGTATGACAAAAACACCAAACAACGACCGTCAGACACACACAGGTACAACAAAAACACCAACCAACGACCGTCAGACACACACACGTACAACAAAAACACCAACCAACGACCGTCAGACACACACAGGTACAACAAAAACACAACACCAACGCCGTCAGACACACACACACAACAAAACACCAACACACAACGACCGTCAGACACACACCAGGTACAACAAAAAACACAACACACACATCCAACGACCGTCAGACACACACAGGTACAACAAAAACACAACACCAACGCCGTCAGACACACACAGGTACAAACAAAACACCAACACACACCAACGACCGTCAGACACACACAGGTACAACAAAAACACAACATCCAACGACCGTCAGACACACACAGGTACAACAAAAACACCAAACACAACATCCAACGACCGTCAGACACACACAGGTACAACAAAAACACCACACCAACGACCGTCAGACACACACAGGTACAACAAAAACACCAAACACAACACCAACGACCGTCAGACACACACAGGTACAACAAAAACACAACACCAACGCCGTCAGACACACACAGGTACAACAAAAACACAACACCAACGCCGTCAGACACACACAGGTACAACAAAAACAACATCCAACGACGGTGACGGCGTTTTTGGGGCTTAAAAATGCAAAAATCTGAAACCAGCCTCCAGAGTGGAAAAACTGAATACATGTATACCACCGTAGTGTTTCCGTCTACACTGCCCAAGACGCAAAACTCTAGTCAGATCTTCTCAGGTCACGTACACGTTTACGTCACACATCACACACAATCCAATTCCACACACTTTTAGGCTGACAGAATCCATGTGTCATTCATTCATTTTCAATATAAAACCAAAAATCAGAAAACGAAAAAACATCAGTTTTCTTCATTATTTGTCTCCAAAACCAAAATTAAAAAACAGACAACGATTCCTTTTTTCAGTTTTCGATTTTGTGTTTAAATGAAAAATGGAAAAAACCAGATAACGGACGTTTCCCGTTTACGTGACTTCAGTGACTGTGATGCTGGACTTTTGCACCGCGTACGACTGAACCAGGACTGATCCAGGACTGATCCAGGTCTGGGACCAGACCAGAGCGGGTCTGAGACCGGGATCAGACCGGGACCAGATTGAGACTGAGACCGAGACCAGACCCAGACCAGACCCAGACCAGACCCAGACCAGACCGAGACTGAGACCAGGATCAGACCGGGACCAGATCGGGACTGAACCCGAGACCAGACCCAGACCAGACCCAGACCAGACCGAGACTGAGACCAGGATCAGACCGGGACCAGATCGGGACTGAAACCGAGACCAGACCCAGACCAGACTGAGACTGAGACCAGACCAGGACCAGAGCGGGACTGAGACCGGGACCAGACCGGGACCAGATTGGGACTGAGACCGAAACCAGACCGAGACCAGACCCAGACCGAGACTGAGACCAGACCAGGACCAGAGCAGGACTGAGACTGGGACCAGACCGGGACCAGATCGAGACTGAGACTGGGACTGAAACCAAGACCAGGCCAGGACCAGAGTGGGACCAGACCGGAGGCTCAGAGCCCACAGCAGGGCCAGAGCTCAAAGTTGAGGCTCGGACCCTGCGGAGGCTCGGAGTCAAAGCTCGGAGTCAAAGCTCGGAGTCAAAGCTCGGAGTCAAAGCTCGGAGTCAAAGCTCGGAGTCAAAGCTGGGAGTCCACTCTGGTCCCAGTCTGATCTCGCTCTAGTCCCGGCCTGGTCCCGGACCTGGATCAGTCCTGGTTCAGTCCGTATGACATCACAGTCACGGACGTCACATAAACGGAAAACGGCCGTTCTCCGTTTTTTCCATTTTTCATTTAAACACAAAATCGAAAACTGAAAAAAACGAATCATTATCTGTTTTTTTTTTTTCATTTTGGTTTTGGAGACAAATAATTTGTAAGTTGTTTTTTCGTTTTCTTATTTTTGGTTTTATATTGAAAAACGAGTTACAGAGAGTGAAACAGTGAAACAGAGTCGATGGAGCCAGAAGTGCCCCTGTGCTCACTTCCTGTTTGGAACACTAATGATATGAAACTCTGAGTAACACCGAGCACAGGTACAATCCACCAAACCAAGTCATGATTAAAAACACTTGAAAACCTGTTGTACACATTTTATTTTACATGTTATTGTTATTGTGGTGGTAATATTTTGTCTGATCTTTGCATGTGTTTGTGTTTTGTCCAGAGTAAGTGGAGCGCTCCCGCCTCAGACCTGCTCAAGTCCGACTCTCAAATGAACATTTCCAAAATCATTTACGACGAGATTCAAGCGGAGATGAAACGCGCCAAAGTGTCCCAGGCTCTGTTCGCCAAAGTCGCTGCCAAACAAAGCCAGGTTGGTGTAAAGTTAAATTTTGCTTTTTTAAAATAACTTTATAATCTACTCCATTTGCTTTTGTTTGTGTTTTTAAGACTTTTTTTTTTAACAGCACAAATCAGATCATCTGTTTTAGCTCCAGGAAAGTTAGTTTTTTATGGTCAAATGTGTGAAAATAAAACACAGATTAAAGTCTAATAAAGCCTCAGACAGTTTATGATAAAGCACTTGGACATGAAATAACCAAAAAATAAATAACGCACAAATTCTAGTGAAGGTGTTTTTACAGTTTGAGAGAAGAGCTCAGTGTAAATGTGCAGTTTGTGTGTTAAACGTGTGTGAATGAAAACAAAACACAACTCCAGGTGTGTTTGTGACGAAGAAACGACATCAGAACAAAGATCAGAAGCTCATGTGAAAAGTGGACGTGTCTCCATCAGAGGAGTTCATCTGTGGAACTGTCTGGATGAAACATTAAAAGGCTCTAAAAAACTATTTACACATAAAAAAAATACTAATTAAGACCAGAATTATAGAGAAATACAGTAAATCATGCAGCTCACCTTATGGCACAGGTGTCAAACATAAGGCCCGGGGGCCAGATCCGGCCCTCCAAGACTTTTAATGTGGCCCTTGGGTGATTTTCTACTAAAATATTTTAATTATATTTTCTATTAAAATATTGGTAATTTTCTGCGGGGTTGAGCATAGCAGCGTCTCTGTACGTGGCCCCTCCCACCAGAGCAGCACAAATGAAGACTTGTCTCTTTCCAAACGCTCTTAAAGGACGATCGTTTTGACTGTTGACCGTGACACCCTCATCAGAAAAAAATGTCCAACATGAGAAAAGTGGAGCCGAGTGCAGGATTTTTACAAAAAATGGACTTATTCCTGTTTACAGACAAGTTCATGTTAAAACATTGTGTTGAAATTGTATTTTTCTTAAAGTTTCAGGTTGTTCATAATTAGGGGTGTGCAAAAATATCGGAATATCGATATATCGTATCGTTTAACGTAATGATACAGTATGGATATCGTGGGCTACTGTATCGATATATCACCAAAGAGTATTTTTAGGTGTGTTTTACTAAATTATTTTGTTACAGTGATACAGTTTTGTAGCTTGTGGAGTGAAAGGAAACTCATTTATGCGACACATTTGATATTTTTAGTGTTTTGATGATTAAAATGTTTGTGTTTCATATGAATTTTGCACAAGAAGTGGTTTAACAAAGACTTTTAGTATCACAGACATGATTTAGACTTTATTTTTTATTGAACCGTATCGAATCGATATGAAATATATCATATTGAATGGAAAGTGCTCTGTATCGAGATATGTATCGTATCGTGGCCTGTGTATCGAGGTGTGTATCGTATCGGCAACTTCTTAATGATACCAGCCCTATTCATAATATTATAATATTTTGTAAAAGAAAGAGTTTCATCAGTTAAAAAAGATTTCTGTAATAGATTTGTGTTTCTCTGCACAAATATTTGAACTTATTGTTATTTTTGGGGTTTATATGACATGAGTTTTCTGATCCGGACACTTTGGGATCAAAGTCGGTTGGACACGACCCCCGGAACAAAATGAGTTTGACTCTCCTGATCTATGGGATTTATAGATTAACTATAACTCTGTGTTATACGACGCATCTGTGTATTTATTAGGTGATGATGATGATTCGATTCGTATCTCGATACACGGGTCACGATATCGATTTGATTTTGATCTGTTTTAAGACTCAAAATAAAAAAATCTCATGCAATTTTTTCTGCCAATGAGTAAAATATAATAACACTATGATGTTAATGACACACACTCCACACACACACTCCACACACACACACACACTCCACACACACACTCCACACACACACACACACTCCACACACACACTCCTGTACAGCTCCAGTTTATTTGTGGTTCGACGATTCACAGAATTTTGATTCAATAAAAATTAGACCAGAGTTTCTCAGGCTGTTTTATATTTTATCATAAACCAATCGACTCTTCATATATATATTTTTTCCTCTGAGTTCTCTCGTTGTGTCTCGTCTGTGTCCGCAGCTCCGCCCCCTCCAGCAGAGACAGTACGAGGCTCCTCCCACCCTGCCCCCTACAGTCTGCGCTCTTACACACACACTGCGTCTCTTATCCTCTTTCTGGACTCAAACTCTGTTCTATTCCACACTAATGTCTCAGACCTTTTTCTGACTCAAAC
>NW_026570994.1:22682034-22699534 GCF_026225935.1 Boleophthalmus pectinirostris
CTGCGTCTGTCTCCTGCCTTCCTCAAACTCACCAGAACCCAGCTCCACCCCAACAGCTCTACATTCAACTTTATTTATTACAAATCAATCAATCAATCACTTTCAGTACAAACATCAAATCTGTAATATTTTAGATATTTAGTATTATTATTATTATTTGTTTTTTTGTTTTTTTTTACTCAAAAGGATCCACAATCACATTATTAACATTAACGCCGTTTATCATCATCTACAGAACATAAAACACAGAACTAAACCAGGACTAAACCAGGACTAAACCAGGACTAACACAGGACTAAACCAGGACTAAACACAGGACGAAACACAGGATTAAACCAGGACTAAACCAGGACTAAAACCAGGACTAAACCAGAATTAAACCAGGACTAAACCAGGACTAAAACCAGGACTAAACCAGAATTAAACCAGGACTAAACCAGGACTAAACCAGGACTAAACCAGAACTAAACCAGAACTAAACCAGGACTAAAACCAGAATTAAACCAGGACTAAACCAGGACTAAACACAGGACTAAACCAGGTCTAAACCAGGACTAAACCAGAACTAAACCAGAACTAAACCAGGACTAAACACAGGATTAAACCAGGACTAAACCAGGACTAAAACAGAACTAAACCAGGACTAAACCAGAACTAAACCAGGATTAAACCAGGACTGAACCAGAACTAAACCAGGACTAAACCAGAACTAAACCAGGAGTAAACCAGGACTAAACCAGAACTAAACCAGGACTAAACCAGAACTAAACCAGGACTGAACCAGAACTAAACCAGGACTAAACCAGGACTAAACCAGAACGCAGGACTGTATTTTTTAAGTTGTTAAATAAAACAAAAAATGACAAAAATCCAAACAACGCGAAACTGATCATGACAAATGAAAGTAAAAGGACAGAGGGGAACAGAGTAAATATCTGCAGACAAATAAACGAGACACAAGTGAGACACATGAGGACAGGAAGGAAAAGTCCAAACACACACAGCTCCAGAAATACAAAATAAAACCAGGTCAAGAAGAATCAAATTATTCAGTGAAAATGAACATGAGTCGGGATAGTCAAGTTTTCTTTGTGCTTTGGTTGTTTTTATGCAGCTTTTCTGTATTTTACTTAAATAAATGACAGTTTATGTTTCTCTTTACTGTTGGCAAGGATCAAATTGGTCAAAAACAGGGACATCTGGGACATTTTGTGTATAAAATTAGACAAATCAGTGGTTTTGTATAAATGTGCAGGGACACAGGTTCAAAACTGGGACTGTCCCGGGGAAACAGGGCGGTCGGACACTCCAACTTTGAGGATTTAAATTTTTTTTTAAGTTTATGTTGTGAAAATAAAAAAGAATGAAAAAACAGATCATGATTTGTTTTTTCTGTTTTAAATTTTGTGTTTAAATGAAAAATGGAAAAAATAGATAAAGGACTGAACCAGGTCTGAACCAGGTCCAGGACCAGACCGGGACTGAGGCCGGGACCAGACCAGGACCGGACTGTGACTAAGACCGGGACCGGGACCAGACCAGGACTGAAAACGGTTCAGTCCTGGTTCAGGCCGTTATCCGTTTGTTCCATTTTTCTTTTAAAAACAAAATCAAAAACTGAAAAAAATAAATCATTATCTGTTTTTTTAAAATTTTGGTTTTGGAGACAAATAATGAAGAAAATTTAAGTTTTTTGGTTTTTTTTTTTCTTATTTTTGGTTTTATTTTGAAAAACAAATGAGTGAACGATACACGGATTAACAAGACACTCGGCCCGTTCATCACATCATTTTCTTTGTGTTTTGGTCGTTTTTAAGCTGATTTTCTGTATTTTACTTAAAGAAATGTCAGGTTCTGTTTCTATTTACTGTTGGCAGGATCAATAAAAAAATAGAGACACTGGGACATTTCTTGTATAAAAGTGGGACAAATCAGTGGTTTTGTTTAAATCTGCTGGGATATGGGACAGAGGCTCAAAACTGGGACTGTCCCGGGGAAACAGAGACGCCTGGACACTCTAATTTTGAGGATTTAAATTTGTTTTAAAAGTTTATGTTGAGAAAATATAAAAAAGAATCTTACAAAATCCAACCTTTGTGAAAACCGGATGCCCTGTCAGAACACGGGCAGATTTAATTCCCAAAAACTGTGTTGCGCTCTGTGGGCAAGTTCTTCCTGCAGTACCTGGAGCGACCACTAGTCTGTCTGGAGCCGGGACAGAGGGGGAGGGGCTTATCCAGGTTTTATTCTAGCTCCGTGATGTGAGTTTGTGAGCGGTTCCTCCATGTAAAGTAATTTGAACCTTGTTTGTGGAAAAGCTCTGGATAAAAATGTGATCCTATTGTTGTTTTTCTCTCTAGATCCTTCACCGACCGACGCTCCCGACCCTCACCTCTGCCTCTCCGTCTCCCGTCCTCGACCACCACCACCACCGCCCCGTCTCCCTCCCCGCGGCGGCGCCTCCCCCGGTGACGACGCCTCCCAGAAATCCCCGCGCTCTCGGAATCGCATCTCCATGGAGGCGCTGGGAATTCTGCAGAGCTTCATCGGCGACGTGGGTCTGTACCCGGACCAGGAGGCCATCCACACTCTGTCGGCGCAGCTCGACCTCCCCAAGCAAACCATCGTCAAATTCTTCCAAAACCAACGCTACAACATCAAACATTACAACCAGGCCAAGCCGCCGAGCCCCGCCGACGACGCCAGGGGGAACACGTTTGAAAACTCCGGCGAAAACGGGACGATTTTGGTGGAAGAGTCGCCGAAAGGACCGGACCAAGACATGGAAGTGGATCTGAAAGTTGACAACGACGAGGTGTCGGTCGAATCGCCGTTTAGCAGCGCCGAGAGTCCGTCAAACGCGACCAGAAGCGATAAAAACGACGAGAATAACACGTGGGATTGTGGCGAAACTGTCGACGCGTGAACTTTTAAACAAACAAACACATTCAGGATAAATTATAAGCGCGAAAAAAAAAAAACTGGAAAAACTCAGCGGACGACGGCGTTTAAGGACATGTTGGACAGTATTTTCATTTACGTTTCATTCAGTTTATTTGTGAATTTACAAATATTCTTTTCCCTCAGTGCTCTGCCAAGTGTATGTGCTCCAATTTCAAAGTAAAGCAGCAGTTTTTAAAGTGATTCTGTCCTAATTCTTGGTTTTTCATTTCAACAAACTCATAATTGAAGCGACGATGTGGAATTTTCAGGAGGTGGTACAGAAATCAGAGTCCTGCACGGGTTCATTTTTGGAAACTCGCACCCACCCGCAGAGTACAGGACCACACCCGCCCGTTAACCCGTGATTATATCAAAGTTAAACCTGCACCCGCCCGGACCCGTGAACATTCCACCCGTTACCCGCCCGAGATAAATCATATTCAGATTAAAAGAATCTAACTGAAGTCTCTCAACGAACAGCGACGCTAAATGAGGATTGAAATCGGTGGATATTTGTCTGTAGTTGAGCGTAAAATAAATATTTGTAAACTCTCAAAAAAGTCCAGTTGTACATAAAATGTAAATATTGTGTGTATTTTATCCATCAGAAGAAGAATTTAAAAGTTACGACGTCATGAATTACAATCACCAAATGAAAATGTACAATTAGGCTTCTTTCTTTCTGACTTTTGTGCTGCACACGGACTGAACCAGGACTAACCCAGGGCTGAAGTAGGACTAAAACAGGACTAAAACAGAACTGAACCAGGACTGAACCAGGACTGAGTGTCTGGACGGGTCCAGGGTGTTCGTGTAGACTGTCGGGTGATCGCGCTTTGTGGACACTCTGCTCCACAGACTCAGGGTTCTTTCTCTCTCAAGTCCAAGATGACCTGCTTTAGTCCTGGTTTAGACCTGGTTTAGTCCTGGTTTAGTCCTGGTTTAGACTTGCTTTAGTCCTGGTTTAGTCCTGGTTTAGTCCTGGTTTAGTCCTGGTTTAGACTTGCTTTAGTCCTGGTTTAGTCCTGTTTAGACCTGGTTTAGTCCTGGTTTAGTCCTGGTTTAGACCTAGGGTTTAGTCCTGGTTTTAGTCCTGGTTTAGACCTGGTTTAGCTTTTAGTCCTGGTTTAGTCCTGGTTTAGTCCTGGTTTAGTCCTGGTTTAGACCTGGTTTAGTCCTGGTTTAGTCCTGGTTTAGTCCTGGTTTAGACCTGGTGTAGACTTGCTTTAGTCCTGGTTTAGACGTGGTTTAGACCTGGTTTAGTCCTGGTTTAGACCTGGTTTAGTCCTGGTTTAGTCCTGGTTTAGACCTGGTTTAGACCTGGTTTAGTCCTGGTTTAGTCCTGGTTTAGTCCTGGTTTAGTCCTGGTTTAGTCCTTTAGTCCTGGTTTAGACCTGGTTTAGTCCTGGTTTAGTCCTGGTTTAGTTTAGTCCTGGTTTAGTCCTGGTTTAGTCCTGGTTTAGTCCTGGTTTAGACCTGGTTTAGTCCTGGTTTAGTCCTGGTTTAGACCTGGTTTAGTCCTGGTTTAGTCCTGGTTTAGACCTGGTTTAGTCCTGGTTTAGTCCTGACCCGTCCGTGTGTAATCACTACCTGCCGTTAAAACTCTCGTTTCAGTCACTATTTGCAGGAACTGGACTCGGTGCAGGACTCGGTGCAGGACTCGGTGCAGGACTCGGTGCAGGACTCTGACGGAAACAGAACGTTAAAACCAAACATGGGAATATTCTCCATGGAGATCGGTGCGTTTAATGCCCTTTTACTCCATACGTGGAATTTTATAACCAAAGGAACAACTTTTCCAGAGAAACGAGCAGATACTGACCTTCCTCCAGGCCAAAGAAGATGTGAGCGGAAAGTTTTTCAATTCAATAAACGTTTTTCACAACGGCCGGAAGTGTCGTGATGTCGGTTAAACATAACACCTGGTTAATGGTTTTCTGTGTAAGTGTGTGTAAATGTGTGTAAATGTGTGTGTAAATGTGTGTGTAAATGTGTGTGTAAATGTGTGTAAATGTGTGTGTAAATGTGTGTTGTTTTCTTCAGCAGTTTCATAAATCTGCCCCATCAACAAATCTTCAACCAACAAACTCCACATGAACAATTTATCCACATTATGAAGCTGCTGGAGAATACGACACACACACTTACACACACATTCACACACACACACATTTACACACACATTTACACACTTACACACACATTTACACACACATTCACACACTTACACACACATTTACACAGAAAACCATAAACCGTAAGTGACGTTTACCCGACATCACGGCACTTTTGCACTTTGGTCGTTGTGAAAAAGCTCTGTACCTGTCGTGACCATATTTCCGTTTGTGAAAAGCAGGACAGTGAACCGGGCGCGGGGGGCGGGGCGGGGGGCGGGGCCTGAGCTACACTCACCTGGTAAACCTGGACACGACACATATGTGCTGCTTTTACTCTGTGCACGTGGACTCACACTTGTCTCGACCGGGACGGACAGCGTGGAATTTCTCGTACAAGATAAAAATACACATTTGTGCTTCAGCGTGTTTCAGACGGACCGACTGTTTGTGTTGGGAAGTTTACTTTTAAACTGTAATCCCCTACAGATTACAGATTACACACACCAAAATGTAGTAAATGACTTAAAGTGAGTAATGTAATCTGATTACTTTGGATTACTTGATTTGCTGTAGAGAAACAAAGACGAGGAAATCTTCACATAAGAAGTTTTGTCTGATAAGAGACACGGTCTGCGCGCCTGGTTTAGTCCTGTTAAATCCTGTATTAGACCTGGTTTAGACCTGGTTTTAGACCTGGTTTAGACCTAGTTTAGTCCTGGTTTAGACCTGGTTTAGACCTGGTTTTAGACCTGGTTTTAGTCGTGGTTTTAGACCTGGTTTAGACCTGGTTTTAGACCTGGTTTTAGTCGTGGTTTTAGTCCTGGTTTAGATCTGGTTTTAGTCCTGGTTTAGACCTGGGTTAGTCCTGGTTTTAGACCTGGTTTTAGTCCTGGTTTAGACCTGGGTTCGTCCTGGTTTTAGTCCTGGTTTTAGTCCTGGTTTTAGTCCTGGTTTTAGTCCTGGTTTAGACCTGGTTTAGCCCAAAATGTGAAAACAGGAAAATCCCTCTGTGTAATCCATTTATTTCAACAAAGTAACTGTAATCCAATTACCACTCACTGAAACAGTAACTGTAACTGAATACAGTTACTCATCATTTGTACTCTGATTACTCCGGTACATGTAATCTGTTACTCCCCAACACTGCCAACTGTGTCTGCTCGCTCCTTCTGAGGCACAGACGCGACGGGAGACGATAATGAAAACCTGGACATTTGCGTCACTTTATAAAAAAAAAAAAAACCCAGACGCCCGGACAGGACGTGATGAACGGACATGTGCAGGACAAACGGACATTTGGTCAGTTTATCTACACCACAACACAATAAAACACACTTATTTTAGTCTAGGTTTGGCTAAAAAGTGACGTAATGCGGCTTTAATTCCCACATGACGTTTTGTGTAAAATTGTTGATTCCTTAAACTTGATAAACTCTGATTTCTTAAAGTTTAAACCAATAATTCGTGTGTTTAGAAGCGACAGAACCGGTTGATTCTGTGTATTTATCTTGATTTATTTTGCGTTTCTTCCAAAGTGGAGTGGAGCTTTGTAAAACACTGACACGTTTTGTTTGACTTTTCTCACTGGACCTAAAGTCCACAAACCTTCATTTTGTCGAGATAAATCTCTCCAGACTTAATTATTGTCCATTTCTGAACGTCGCACCTTTTAATTAGGAGCTTATTTACGTTTTAGTGTTTATGTCTGCTACTAAACGTCTGCTTTGTGAAGGCGTCGTCCTCACTAAACTAAAGACCCGTTTTTATTTAATTTGACTTAAATTGGCAGGTTTGGTCCCAAATGAGCTGCTCAGACACCAGCTCGTGCCCACAGCGCCGCAGCACCGCCGCACCACCGCGCTCCTCACACCCACCGCTCCTCACAAGTCTGGTCAGTCTGAACAGAAACAAAACACTAAAGCTGCTCTGTGGAACTTTTCTAACAGCGGTCTCCATGGCGATGTCAGTGGAAGGTTCCTCAGTGGGGCATTAAACTGATCTGTCTTTCATTTATTCATTTCACATTCTTTATTCCTCAGAAACACCTGGAAAAGGGCGTCGCCTCTCCACAGATCTGGTTGCTTCCGTGGAGATAAATCAGTTAATGCCGTTAATGCTGCACTGTGGAAGGTTCTAGGCAAAGCGATGACGTCTCAAACTGTGTGTCTTTCCTTTAGTCGTTTTTCAAAATAAAATCAAAAGTAAGAAAATGGGAAAAAAAAAAAAAAAAAGCAAGAACCAGACCAGGACTGAGACCGGGACCAGACTGGGACCAGACCGGGATTGAGACCAGGACTCAGACCAGGACTCAGACCAGGACTGAGACCAGGAACAGGACCAGGAACAGGACCAAGACTGAGACCAGGACTGGGACCAGGACTGAGACCGGGACCAGACTGGGACCAGACCAGGACTGAGACCCGGACTGAGATTGGGACTGAGACGGGGACTAAGACCAGGACAGGACCGTGATTGAGATCGGGACCAGACCAGGACTGAAAACGGTTTAGTCCTGGTTTAGTCCTGGTTTAGTCCTGGTTCAGTCCTTTATCCTTTTTTTTCCATTTTTCATTTAAACACAAAATCAAAAACTGAAAAAACAAATCTTTATCAGTTTTTTTTTTTTTCCATTTTGGTTTTGGAGACAAATAATGAAGAAAATCTTTTTTTTGAAAATTTTTTTATGAATAAATGAACGACACACGAATTCTGTATGATCACATTAAACAAAACAATATTTTGATATTTTTGCAGGTTCGGTTGTGATTGTAAAACCCTAAAAACATGAAGTGCACAGTCCTTTAATAAAGCACAAATCCCATCCTGGCCTGTTCTTTGTGCTGCAGTTGCGTGTGGGTTTGTTTGTGCGGTTCGGGCGGTTGCACACGATGGCGCCGCGGTCCCTCGCCGAGTCCACTGGAGCGCGCCGTCCGCCATTAGCCCGCTGCTGATCAGAGCGCGTGATATTAGCACGTCAGCGTTAGGCCGGAGCACAGGTGTGTGGACGGTCCCCGCGGAGACGCCCGGCCTCGCCCAAAAGCACCGTGGGTAATGTGTGCACCTGCGGCCCCGGCCCCGACACCGAGCCGCGAGCCGGGGCCCTGGCGGACAGCTGTGTGTGTGAGGAGCCAGTGGAGCGGACGCACAAACGAGCAAACGCACAAACGAGCAAACGCACAAACACGACAAATACAACAGATACACAGATACTACAAAAACTACAAATACACAAATACAACAGTCACACTCAGCATTTCAACTCCACTCCAAAGAGTTACACCAGTGTACTTCTACTACTACTACTACTACTACTACTACTACTACTACTACTACTACTATTACTACTTACTATTACTATTACTATTACTATTACTATTACAACTATCACTACTATCCACGAGGAAAGAAAATCCAAAGAGGAGACGTAAATAAAACCTCGTGTCTTTCTCCTCGACCGTTCTGAGCATCGTTTAAACGCTCTCGCTCTCTTCAGGGTCACACTGACACATCAGAAAAATGTATTTTTAAATAAATTCTCGCCAGGTGAGAAAATACATTTCTGGGTCTGATTGACCCGCCCCAAGAGAGCGGGAAGGAAAAAAAAAATCTTTGGGTCAATGTGACCCTGAGGAGAGCTAACAGTGCTAACAACAATGCTAGCGCTAGCTGCTACCGTTAGCAGTAATTCGAGCTCTACAACCTTCATTTCAATTTTATTTTAAATCTTTTTCTTTTAATATAACATTGGTGGGTTTGTAACGCTGGTCTTAGCTAATGCTGTTATGCAGGATTATGTGTTTTCCTGTCAATATCTCTAAAAATGTTGATGTTGCAGCCATTTTTAATTGGTAAACATCCAAAAGTTTACTAATTCTTCCCTGATCCAGGGATTATTCCCTGTTGTTTTCATCAAATAAACATTCAATTGTTCAAGAGAAATGTTGCTGACAAACCAACAGAAGAGGGAATGATTTTCTGACTAGTGGACCTTCTGACTAGTGGACCTTCTGACTAGTGGACCTTCTGACTAGTGGACCTTCTGACTAGTGGACCTTCTGACTAGTGGACCTTCTGACTAGTGGACCTTCTGACTAGTGGACCTTCTGACTAGTGGACCTTCTGACTAGTGGACCTTCTGATGATGAGGGTGTAACCGCTAGCGGCTAGCATTGTTGTTAGCTTGAAGCTAACTGTCGCCACAGACTTGATCAAACTGAGACTTTGTCTGGTGAGATTCAGCTTCAGTTTGTTGATTGAAGAGATTTTACAGACTAATGGATGTGAAAACTGTCAAACAGAAACACCACACAACAGTTTGTGTTTCTGTTTGTCTAAACGAGCCGCTACATAACAGAATTCCTGCTTTTTGTGGAATGAGTTTTCTGTAAATATTGTATTTTTTTCTGTGTTTCTTTTCTGACAACATAAAACATTCATATTATTTAATAAAGTCTAGTAGAAGCTAAATAATGTATTTATGTGAAGAGTATTTTTATTGTAAATTGAAAGTTTATTATTAAATTTTACATAATTATGATCATAATTAGTTTAGCTTTATTAAGTGAAGTCATTTCTCTCACGTTTATAAGTTTATAAGTTGAAGTTTTTCCCTCTGGTTTTCTCTAAGTGACTTAAGTGTTGCAGGTGGAAGTCGACTGGAGGCAGGACGAGGATCTTTTCCCTGAAACAAAGTGACGACGACAAAACAAGATGATAAAAGCTGCACCCAAAGAACTGAACCCAGAACAAACTGTCTGCAAAATATACTGAGACATTCCTGAAAGGTTTGAGTTGGAGACACGATTATGAGCCAAAGCTCAAAATAAAACTGAAACTAGACAGAGGTGCTTGGATTGGTGGAATGTTAAAAAAAAAAAAAAAACTGTACCATGTTCAGTTGAAGTATAAACATTTGTGTTTTTAATATTATCAATTCAATTTTTTTTTTTAATTCATCTGTGCAAAATACTTTTACTTTTACTTCAGTATTTTTTGCTCCAGTATTTGCACTTTTACTCTCGTAACAAATTTTACTTCTTCTTCCATCATGGATTAAAATACAAGACTGAACATCCTAATAAGTGTCTTGCCAAGGGACACAACATCAGTAAATACAAATCGTCCAGTTACAGCGTTTGACCCGTTTCTCGGCGTCTCCGTGGGTTAATCGTGTCAGGAGCGGTGGACCCGGTCTGGACCCGGTCTGGACCCGGTCTGGACCCGGTCTGGACCCGGTCTGGACCCGGTCTGGACCTCGGATCTCGGTTTAACTCGAGGATTATTTGTTTGAACTTTGTGGGAGAGTCCGACCAGTCACAGGCAGAACATGCAAACGCTGCACAAACGCCTGGGAATTGAACCCGGGACTTTCCTGGTCGTTTTGGGCCCAAACCACGATCATGAGAAACTTGTAAGAGTCGAAGAGACGTGAGCGAAGAGCGAAGAGCGAAGAGCGAAGAGTGAACCACATGACACGACGCTCCACAGTAAACATGTGATTAAACCATAAAACACAAACACTTCTGATCCTCGTCTGCAAATAACACGAACCAAAAAACACACACACACACACACACACACACACATATACACACACACACACACACAACACACACACACACACACACAACACACACACACAACACACACAACACACACACACACACACACACACACACACACACACACACACACACACACACACACAACACACACAACACACACAACATTTGGTGTGTGTGTGTGTGTGTGTGTGGTGTGTGTGTGTGTGTGTGTGTGTTGTGTGTGTGTGTGTGTGTGTGTGCGTGTGTGTGCGTGTGCTTGTGTGTGTGTGTGTGTTGTGTTTGAGAGAAACCTGAATGTGTCGGGTTTGTGTGTTAAAAAAACCCTAACGCTTGAATTTATACAGATGTATGTGGAAAAAAAAGTTTTGTGTGGTTTTGCCTTTGAGTAGATTGAAGTAAATTCTGATCCCGTCAGATCTGAGAGCAGCAGGTTGAGAGGAGCAGCAGGTTGAGAGGAGCAGCAGGTTGAGAGGAGCAGCAGGTTGAGAGGAGCAGCAGGTTGAGAGGAGCAGCAGGTCCTGGTCTGGGCAGGACTTGGCTGGAGATTCTGGGAAAATCAGGAGCCACAGGAGGAGCCAGTCACACAAACTGTTGACAGTTTGACCTTAAACTTCTGTATGGAGACAAGACGTTGAGGCCAAGTCAAGATATTTTTGTTCAAAACCTGCGATGAAATAAACGCTCCATAGATTAATGCCGTACTGTGGGATATTTCAGTCAAAGTGACAATATCTCCATGGAGACAAGCAGACGGCGGAACAGTCTGCCCCAGGGCAGCTGTGGCTACAGTAGTAGTTTATGACCAGTGAGTGTGGAGTGTTTGAACAATCATCTGTAAAGAGCTTTGGGTGTTTTGAAAGGTGCTACATAAAAACAACGATTAATTCATTAATTAAATTGAGATTATTAATTTGACTATAGCAAAAAAGAAAGAAAGAAAGAAAGAAATGTGGGTGTGTTGCAAATTTCAAAAATCTAGACGACTAGACACAAGAGCTCGTCAAAGGTTCTTGGAGGTTCTGTACGTGACTGACGGCTCTGGACTCAGCTCCTGATCCAAACAGTTTGTTGTTTATTTGTGAAACGCGGCGTTAAGAGCCTAAACATGTGAATGAAACAAAACACAACTGTGGGCATGTTTAGAAAACAACATTATAACATAAATCAGAAAACAGTGATATTTGATCTTTAAAAAGACTGTACATGATTTTTTTATCATGTATCTGAGTAAAATGTGTTTTGACTCCAGTACAGAAATATTCTATAAGCAGCTCAAAATGAGATTGTAAAGTCTAAATCTAATATTAATTTTTTATTTTCTGGGAATCAGGAAGTGTGCTGTTAGCATGCTAGTGGTTGTTAGCTGTACTGTGGTGGTAAAACTCCACTCTGGTGTCTGAGAGTTGAGAAAAGCTTCATCACGGTGAATCATTCAGACGCTCTGAACGCAGAAGAGAAAAGAGGAAAAACTCTGGACACAAAAACTCTTTACAATGAACTCCTTCTCATTCTCTGATTGGCTGGCGGGTGCCCGGAGGCGGGGTCACGGTCGTCCTGGTCGGGTTCACGCTTCACGTCTCGTCTCGTCCCTCAGGACTCTGGTCTCTGTCCCTGACACCAGCTGCAGCTCGTCTCCCTGTGCACAGAAGAACAACACTCACTCTACAGATCAACAACAGCTCTGACTGAACAGTTTAATCATTCATTTATTTATTTGAGCAACATACAACAAAATCAACAATAACAAAAAAAATAAAAGTACATATCTGGGAGCTGGTGCTCAGAAGCAGGAGGATGGAGACGCGTCCCCGGTGTGTGTTCTGTGACCTCCGTGTGTCTTTGTGGTCGATCAGAAACAGCAGGAACATGAAGCGGAGCCGTAAACACATTAACCTTACAGAGTGAACACGATCAGCGCCGGAGCAGAGCTGTGGGATCTTTCACTCCACACTGTCCAGTTTCACTCAAGTCAAGACGAATTTGACCCTTCATCATGTCTGGAGTCAAACACCACAGCCTCCTCACAACCACACATTTAATCTCATTTAAATATGTTTTCAGAAAGACGTTTTTGTAAATCTTCCATCAAAATGAACTAAATATTGATCCTGTCTTACACATTTTGGATTCTTCTGAGATTTACTCCATGTTCTAAAGTCGTATCCTCCTCAAAAACAAACCTGGAGTCATGTTTTGTTTCATTCACGTGTGTTTCATGCAGCATTGATGACAAAACCAGACACACAAACGACTGGACACAAACAAGAATCATTCTCTCATACTGAATCTCGCTTTTTCAGAATTCTGTACAAACCTGTGATATGACCAAGCTTAAGCAGCTCATTATTTATTTATTTATTTATTTATTTATCAGCTCAAGTCCCTAAATCAAAGAAATGTACAGAAAATGTTAGTTTTGATCCATTTATGTATTATATTTAATTCATCTGATACATTTATGCAAAGAAATAGAAACTTTTATACTTGTCTGTATTTTATGTGTTTTAATTTGAAACTGTTAAACACTCATTAAAACTGCACCAGCCTTTACACACTTTAGCAGCTAAATAAAATCCTCTACAGGTCAAGAAAAATTAACCAGGAATTTCGGGACATAGCACCTGCAGAAAGTTCTGTGGTGTTGCTTAAACTGTGCAAAAGTCAAGAAACACGATGCAAAGCCAGAGTTTAGGCGACTCCCGTAAACACAGAGACGCTCGCTGCGGTTGACGTCGTCGTGTCTCCAGTGTCACATGTGGGACACTTTTGGACCGTTTAATGTTCACACTGGAGTCACATACAAGTCACATTTAACTGGAAATGTGAACGACCTCGAAAAAACATCAGATTTCACAAAAAAAAAATCAGAATTGAGCGTTAAGCCCTGCAGTCTGAACGTAGCCCAAGTGTCATTAAAAGATCAGATACAGGAACATAGGGGCCAAGAATCAGATTTGGATCAGTTCAGGTGCAGTGTGAACGCAGCCTCTGTCTTACCCCAGTACAGAGACGTGGTATAAGCAGCTCGTGAGGTCAAAATAAAACCACTGTGAACTGTCTGCCTCCAATTATACTGACAGATAAGCAGAAAGTTCAGTCTTAGCATGCTAGTTGCCTCACTCTGGTCTCTTAGAGTTGTGAAAAATTCTCATAAACTCATCGTGGTGAATAATTCGGACGCTCTCAACGCAGAAAGTCACTGAGGAAGAACTTTAGACAAACTGTAAATTGTTTTTTTTAGCATCGTAAAAATCCCGTACGGAGGCTTTAACTCAATGTCATAAGTCGTCCGTCTTGAGTGTGTGTGTTTTTTTTTTGTTTTGTTTTTTGTCCTCTCTGCTTGTTCTTCTTCCTGGCACACGCCGCAGTTTTCCTCTTCGGGACGCGGCGCTCCACAGCAGACAGCGCCCCCTAATTTCATTAATTATAAAGCAATATGCTGCAGTGGGCTCCTCCAGAGAGACTTTAACCCACCGCCGGCATCTGCTCCACCAAGACGACGACGACGAAGACGAGGAGGAGGAGGAGGAGGAGGAGGAGGAGGAGGAGGAGACCACAAGGGCACGTTTAAAGAGATATTAACTAACGCAGCGATCAGCCACAACATCATGATCACACCACGTTAAAACACAACGTAAAACTCAAATACTGTGAGAAGTTAACTCCTCTGAGAGTTAAACCGTGGCATAGTTTTACCTCCTCAAAAACAAACTGGGATTTTATTTTATTTTATTTAGAATTTATCACTATTTATATTTGTCTCTGTGTTATTATTTTATATTGTGATGTCCTCTGTTGGTCCTGGTTTAGTCTTGGTTTAGTCCTGGTTTAGTCCTAGTTTAGTCCCTGGTTCAGTCCCTGGTTTAGTCCTGGTTTAGTCCTGGTTCAGTCCTGGTTTAGTCCAGTTTTAGTCCAGTTTTAGTCCTGGTTTAGTTTAGTCCTAGTTCAGTCCCTGGCTCAGTCCTGGTTCAGTCCTGGTTTAGTCCTGGTTTAGTCCTGGTTCAGTCCCTGGTTCAGTCCTGGTTCAGTCCTGGTTTAGTCCTGGTTTAGTCCTGGTCCTTTCAGTCCTGGTTTCAGTCCTGGTTCAGTCCTGGTTCAGTCCTGGTTTAGTCCTGGTTAGTCCTGGTTCAGTCCTGGTTCAGTCCTGGTTCAGTCCTAGTCCTGGTTCAGTCCTGGTTCAGTCCTGTTTAGTCCTGTTCAGTTTAGTCCTGGTTTCAGTCAGTCCTGGTTCAGTCCTGGTTCAGTCCTGGTTCAGTCCTGGTTTAGTCCTGGTTAGTCCTGGTTTCAGTCCTGGTTCAGTCCTGGTTCAGTCCCTGGTTCAGTCCTGGGTTCAGTCCTGGTTCAGTCCTGGTCAGTTCAGTCCTGGTTTCAGTCCTGGTTTAGTCCTGGTTTAGTCCTCGTTCAGTCCTGGTTCAGTCCTGGTTCAGTCCTGGTTCAGTCCTGGTTCAGTCCTGGTTCAGTTGTTTTGTTGTGGTCTTTGGTCTTTGGTCTTTGGTCTTTGGTCTTTGGTCTTTGGTCTTTGGTCTTGGTTCAGACTCTGTGTGATTTGTGTCAGAGAAACGTGTGATTTTGGTTTGAGTTTCTTGTGGATCTGGACTGAACCCGAGTCTGGACCGAGCGGAGAGACGGACCTTCGTCCAGAACATCTGATCCTCCTGTACCTGAGAAATACTGGAGAAATATGGATTTACAACAACCAGTTCCACATTCGTGACACTGAACAAAAGCAACATTATGATCACGAATAAAACTCTGGTTTTCTTTAAGTTTTGTTCTTTTTTCTCTTGATGTTGTGGATAAATTGTTCATGATAGAAAGTTTCTCCTTTGTGGAGTTTGTTGGTTGAAGATTTGGTGATGGAGCAAATTTATGAAACACACACTTACACACACATTTACACACACATTTACACACACACACACTTACACACACATTTACACACACACTTACACACACACTTACACACACATTTACACACACATTTACACACACACTTATTTTTACATACAAACACGTTCACACACAGTTCCACACCCACATTTCCATATGGGCACACACACAACCTTTCACACACACACCACACACACACACACAGAACACAATACACACATTACACACACATTACACACACACATTTACACACACATTTACACACACATTTTACACACACTTACACACACATTTACACACACTTACACACACATTACACACACACACACACACTTACACACACTTTACACACACACACACACATTTACACACACTTACACACTTACACACACACTTACATACACACACATTTACACACACATTTACACACACACTTACACACACACACACACACACACTTACATATTTTACACAAACAGTGGAAGTTCCACAACCCAAGGCCGGATTGTCCATACCCAACCACAATCACAATAGAACAGGGGAATACAACATCAGGGAACCAATAACAGTAGAAATAGAACAGAATAGAATAGAACAGAATAGAACAGAATAGAACAGAATAGAACAGAACAGAATAGAACAGAATAGAATAGAATAGAATAGAAGCCTTTATTGTCATTATACAGGATGCAGAGCTGCTCCTTCAAAGTGAACAGTTCTCAGTGTAAACTTGAGTTTAGTGTGGTGACAGCTTAGGGCCTGTCCACACGACAACGTTTTTTGTTCGAAACGGTGAAGTTTTTATTTGTTTTGGTCTTTCGTCCACACGGAGCTGACGTATCGTGTGGGCGAAAACTGTGTTTTTGAAAACGGGTTCCAGAGTGGAGAAATCTGAGAACTCGGCGCTGTGTTTTCATGTGGACAAACAAACCACAGCTTTTAGAAAACGATGACGTCGCGACCAGGTCATCTCCACGTGACCAGAAGAAAACCCAGCGCAGGAAGGACTTTATGCACATGCGCTCTTTGTAGTATTTTTGTAGTCGTGTGTCCAGTGGCTCTGACTGTGTCCTGTCACAGCGCCACATGCAGGTGTGGCATGTGTATTACATCGTTTTCGTCTGGACGTGAATATTTTTTGATCCAACGTGTGTGGATGCAATTTTTTTTTAACCTGCAAAAAAAAAAAGATCCAGGAGCGTTGTTGTGTGGAAGTATCCTGAGACAAACATGTGTGTGCAGGTGAAGGCTCTGGCAACACAGTTTTAGATGTGACTGTGACTGAGCTTTTTGAAAACTGTAAGAGCACATCTACTCACTGCACCTTTAACTTTGTGTATAATTGATAATCTGGCGAAAATGGCGTCATGCTTTTGGCATTAATAACTCAAAAGTCAAAATCCTCCGGGCGCCTTTACATCTCACTGTTTTCTCTTTATTTACGGGTTTGTTTCCAGCTCGGTTGAATAAAACAGGACTCTTGTGGGAGTGTTTGGTGATCATGAATTATTCGGTTCTGCGGGATCACACTCATTTGGCTTAACATTTCCACGTGAGTGCACCTGCCGCGCCTGTCGTCCCCGTGTCCCTGTTTGTTCTGATAAAACTGGGTCAGATGTTGGTGTTTACCGTGGCCCGTCCGCGAGCGCCGGGTCTCCAGGCGAGCGAGCTCCTCTCCACACGCCGGGCTCTTTGAATATTTCATTTGGCGTCTGCGGCTCGGCTCCAAACGATATTAGCCGCGCGGTAAGTGGTTTTAGTGGAATTAGGGCTGAAAATCACATTAAGGTTTGGTGCGAGTAAATACAGGAAGAGCGAACTTTACCGTCAGCTGCTGCGAGCGGCATTACACGCGCTAATACGACTGATGGGGCCTTACGTAAAGCCACACTAGGTCACTTTTTTCAGCCAGAAGATCAAATAAGAGCGTGTTTTTTTCATTATGGAATCGTGTGTCTTTACATTCATCGGTGCTTGCATCTCCAC